>NC_134416.1:36186513-36236513 GCF_030867145.1 Opisthocomus hoazin | reverse complement strand
CAACCTCAGTATTCATATGCAGTCAGACAAGCACCTAAACAACGTCCAAAATCTTCAAAATGGGAATAGCGAGCAGGTGTATGGTCACACAGCCCCGCCGGCTAACGCTGCCCTCAGCGGCTGTGGGACACCATCTCCATCCAAACCAAAACAGAAGCCCACGTGGCGCTGTGAGGTTTGTGACTACGAAACCAACGTGGCAAGGAACCTCCGCATTCACATGACCAGTGAGAAGCACATGCATAATATGATGCTCTTGCAGCAGAACATGAAACAGATCCAGCACAACCTGCACTTAGGCCTTGCGCCTGCTGAGGCAGAGCTCTACCAGTACTACCTAGCCCAGAACATAGGCCTGACCGGAATGAAACTGGAAAACCCAGCAGACCCGCAGATGATGATCAATCCATTCCAGCTTGATCCAGCAACAGCTGCGGCTTTGGCACCAGGACTTGGTCAGTATCTCTTTGTCTTGTCTTGTTAGTTTGTCTCCTAGTAGTACCAGCCCTCCAGCTGAAGATGAAAACCTGTCATTTTGTTTTGCTCGTCATCTTGCATCAAGCTTTGCATGTAAAAGCTAAATCAGTCATACGCTAGGTAATAGTTGCGGGAGTGACAGGAGCATTGCAAGTTCAAGCAGAAAGTGGTAAAGGAACCCCACCTGCCCTGGCAGGCGCTGCTTCAGCCCCTTGACCGTGCCCGCATCCTTGCAATCCCGTTTTCCTCTCCTCCACCCCTGTGTGCAGGGCCCACAGGTAGAGAATGAAATTAATTGTTTATGTAATGAGGTGCTATCAAATTAACAAACTAGAAAAGATAAAGGCAGTTCTGTTTTCTGCAGTTTTTAATTATCTGAATAAGTCAGCATTTTCAGGCAGGAATGCAATCTTTTCTTTCTTACCTGACAATGCACCTTTATAGTTAGCAAATTGTCTGTATTCCAAGTGTAAGAGGAGGGCAAATTGGAATCAAATGCTCATGTGTGAGCAACGTACTGTTAATCTGTTACCTAATGGTACAGATTTGTACTAAAAAGAGTTCTCAAACTTTGTTCGGTTCTAATGTTTTCTTTCTAATGTACCTAAATTGTCTCAGTGTTTTTCACTGGGTGTATTTTAAAATTAGGAATGCTAAGATCTCATACAAAAAGTAGCTAAATTAGTATAGATATGCTTATCCTAATTACTATATTGTAGATGTATATATCTTGACCTACCATTAGCATCATTTAAAGGGTATAACAAAACTACAATTAGTGCTGTGTAAATTAATCTAGGCTTTTAAGTTACAAAAGCATTGCTGTTTTGTTATTTTATTGATCAACTTTCATGCCTTTGAAAATACAAATTCCAGAATGACATCATGCCCAGTAGGAGTAATTAAAGCTATCTGATGAGGGAATTTAGAAGTTGAAAGGGATGATTGTAATTGATCCTGATTCAATCCTATTACAGCTTTTTATAGTTTAAGCTCTAGAGAAAGCAAACTCCTTGTCAAGGCTTTATTTTACGTATTCCTTTGTGTGTGCTGTGCTTGCTGGTCTCTACTTTCCCATTTAATTTTTTTTTTTTTTCCTGTAGTAAATAATGAGCTGCCGCCTGAAATCCGGCTTGCCAGTGGTCAGCTAATGGGTGATGACCTGTCCCTCCTTACTGCAGGAGAGCTGTCACCTTATATCAGTGACCCAGCGCTGAAGCTATTCCAGTGTGCTGTTTGCAACAAATTCACCTCTGACAGCCTGGAGGCCCTAAGTGTGCATGTGAGCAGTGAACGTTCGCTCCCTGAAGAGGAGTGGAGGGCTGTAATTGGAGACATCTACCAGTGCAAGCTCTGTAACTACAACACTCAGCTCAAAGCGAACTTCCAGCTCCACTGCAAGACTGACAAACATATGCAGAAATATCAGCTGGTGGCTCACATTAAAGAAGGGGGCAAAACTAATGAGTGGAGGCTGAAGTGTATTGCCATTGGCAACCCAGTTCACCTAAAATGTAATGCCTGTGACTACTACACCAACAGCGTGGATAAATTGCGCTTACATACTACCAATCACAGGCATGAGGCAGCCCTGAAACTGTACAAGGTAAGCCAGCGACAGCAATTTCAGTTGGCACTAGGTAGACTAGGAAATTTACCATTTCAGTGCTAATCGAACAAGACTTTGATTCATCAGCAGAATAAATGTTTACTGAAGATGCGTATAATTGAAGGAAAACTATGCAGGCTAGTCAGGGAGGAGCGTTCCCCGTGAGTTGTGTTGATTCACCTCAGGCCTGTTTAGGATGTACTTTCTGTGAACACAGGGAACATGATTTTTTTTAGAAAAAGTTCTCTCATAATAAATGACTAGAGGGGGTTACATTTCTTGTAAACTTTTCAGACTTTGTCCACTACATTTGGATCAGAAGCTTGACGGAGATTATGGAAAAAGATGTTTTTTCCATACTGTGCATAGGGAAGGAGATCACTTTCTGGCATGTGTATCTGTTTGCAACCATAATCTATCACAGCCAAGTTATTTTACATTGGTATTTTCAGTAAGAACATGCAATATGCCACATTATTACCAAGGATATTCAAAAGTAAGCACTGTCATCCTTTTGTCTGCCCTTCTTTTCCAAGTCAGTAATGATTTTTCACAAACGTGAAAGGGTGTGGTGTAGATAAATATGTTAGTAGAATGGCAACTATATTTTTATCTTTAGTGGAAAAAACTATGTGGATATAATGAATATGTGGGAGTGATGAATACCATTTATTACACAACTTGTCATGACTTTTTCCAAACCCTAATTATGGGGTAACGTATTTTCTGCAGTGTGTTTACTGAATTGGCTTGATTGTCTGGGTTCATGTACAAAATATAACACGTTCATTTCCACGATGAATAACTTTGTAACTTATTAAAAACTTCTTTTGTCTAGGGGATATAAAAATTCAGGAAATATTGCAAACCATTAGTCACTATAACAAGCTATAAATATGATTAGAAAATCCATTTTGCAAGAGTTATCTATTGATTTGTACTAGAAATCTGTGATAACTAAACTATCAGGAGTCATCTGCTGATTACAGCAACTATGCTGGTTTTCTAATCATGTTGAAAATGTGTACACACGGAACAAATACTGAAAAACCTCAGCAGGCCTCTAGCTTAAGCAAGAAATAACATTTTGTTGGTGTTCAATCATGTTCAAATGGTTGTTCTGAGCTAACACAGGATGCAAAGGCAGTAACATGGATCTTCATTTTATAATCTGATAGTTGTAACCTTGGCAGATCCGCTGTGGACAAAAATGGCAGTAACACAAGATTGGGTCTATTATATTGTTCCACAGTGCTGGCTGCTCTGCTAATTTAATCATGTATTTAATTCAAATTGCATTTTTCCGTAACTTTAGGGAGAAGGTGTTTGTCCTTGTTTATTGCATTTTTTTAAAGATCCAAAGTACTGTTCTGAAAAGTGCCAAAAGACCTGAGAGTCTAGTGACACAGTTAGCTTGCCTCAGCAGCAAAAATGACTTCAGAAGTTCCTGCTCCTTGTCATGCATGAAGAGGTTCCTTGCTCCCTCCAATTGCTCTGATTGTGGAGCCACACTCTAAGTATTTTTTTTTTTAGTTATCTAAGTTAAACATAGTTGGTCCTCATCTCTCTTTTGGAGTTTTAGCCTGGATTATTTCAATGATCTGTTTCATAATGCCGCCATTCAGAGAGATGTTGCTGTGAATTGTGTCACAGAAAGGAACGACAGAATGGGAGATGGTAAGGCAGAGAGCTTTTCTCAGGTGGCTTCAATGCCAAAGCTTTGGATACTGTTGAAAATAAAATGCCAGATGCTTATTTTTTTAATAAAGCTATAGGCATAGCTATGGAATTGCAAGGTACAAAACATCTACTCAAAAGAGCACCATCTCTTTACTCACTTAACCGGATCCCTAGAGAAATCTTCATCAAATATGTTTGGGTTTGCAGCATGTGCTACAAAACATTTGATTTAGCATACTAAGGGAGCGAGTCTCAGCTCTTAGCCCTCACCTCCAAAAATATCCTGCTGATAAACCTGCTTTTTCTGCCAGATCCTGGTTTGTTAGATTGAGCAATTCAGTAGCGCCTATCCATTGCCAACCTTTTGAGTTCAGTCTCTGACATTCCAGAAGGAATGCATAAGCTCTTAGACATCCTTTAAGTTTCATGTCCTATAAAGAAGGACAGTTGAAAGTGTACTGCTGGTAACCATAGGGTTCCAAGTGTCCCAATACAAGTATTTTTAAAGATTTTTCCCTAGGATTTCTAGTGAGAATCTTAGCTTTTTAAAAAGTTTCTGTCCCTTATGTCATCTCAGAGAAGCTTGGAAATTTGAACCCTGCTAGGCTTAACAACTCTCAGAAAGCAGATAGCATGTACATAGGCACACAATATTTTTATATAGTCTCATTTTAAGGCTAAATTGAAGGAGAGGAATGACTTATTTAAAATATCAGCTGGGATATTAGTATTATTATTTTTTAAGATTTGGGTTTGGCAGTACTACAATGTGTTCCAAATAACCGAAATGTTCTAGATGTGTACGCTTTATAACAGTATGTAATGCCTTTGTATGTCACCCAGAAAACTTTACTTCTAATTGTGGGTGTACATTCAGGCCTCAAGGTGGAAATAAATGAGGTTTTGAAAGACTGTAAAATTATCTGCTAGCAGACTTGATAGTTTTGTCAGGTCTTGGTGAAGCTGTTGACACCAAGAGAGCTGTAAACTTTTTTTCTCTTGATACATCAGATAAACTTTTAGAGCACCTAAGGAAAAAAAAGAACATTAATTTGTATGAATAATAGATATATGCCTTGGGAGCGATATCGAATATTCATGAATTGTGTTTATATTCAAGCAACTTCTCTAACTCTTTTAAAATTAAGGTGCTGTGAATATGGTTTGGCAATAAAAACTTTAACACTAAAACCATCTGAAAGCACAGAAAAAGAATCTGTGACTTTGTTCCTTTGCTTTGTCAAGTGCCTCAAAGTTTTTTCTTTAGTCATTTATATTTATTTAAATGTTATTGTTTTGTGAATTTTCTTTTTATAAATGTTGCCCTAACAGCTTGATTTCTTTTCCTGTGCTTAACTATTGATGGAATAAAAGGATG
Organism: Opisthocomus hoazin; assembly: GCF_030867145.1. NCBI lineage: Eukaryota > Metazoa > Chordata > Aves > Opisthocomiformes > Opisthocomidae > Opisthocomus > Opisthocomus hoazin. Next base: position 36,231,369 of record NC_134416.1, on the reverse strand, counting down.
TCTTTTCATAACCGTAGCTTTTAAAGCGATCATGAACATCAGAGCTTCTCTTCTGAAGCTGTATAATTTTAGACAGTACTGAAATGTCACTTTTAGAGTTAGATTCTAAATGTGGCAAAGTGAAACCTCTAGCTGTTTTCTAAGTTATTTAAAAAAAGAAATGGCCTGATTGCTCCTTACAGAAGTGCGGCATTCAAATGGTGTCGGTAATGCGGCTGCTAAGAACCAGAACAAAGATGGCCTTACCCTGAGTGAACTCAGCTTGGCCTAAATGAATTTCCCAACGACTTACATCAGGAATTGTGGAGCTGGATATTAGCAAATTAAACCATAGGAAGACTTGCAAGTCCTTTGCAGCATCCATCAAGAAGCTTTCAATGACTCCACAAGTAAACAGAGAAAGCCTCTATAGCAACAGAGTGCCTTTGCAGTCTGCAGGAGGAAGCATTCAACTTCTGCAGATTCGGGAAGCTGAGGCAGGACAGTGATCTCTCTCTGTGGATATAAAGTCCTTATAGCTGGAACTGCTCTTAAGGAAGCCATTTTGTAGTTTAGTCAAATAGCTTTTGGTTCAGGGAACCCCATGTATTATGTCCTGTGCTCATAAAGTAGTTTCCAAATACTTTAGATGAATAAATAAATACAGGGTAGGCTTTTTGCAAAGTGAACTGGAGTGGCTGAAAAGAAGTTTTAGTTAACCAGGTAACTAAATGACACGATCGATTTCTAACCACAAATAAATATCTGAAGTTAGTTTCTGTCATATATGCAACTATTCAGGAGCTTGGGGAAAGTGACAGGCAGCAGTTAGCACACTGAAACTCAGCTGTGTGAAAACTACCTTGGTTTTCCCTTTATTGGCAGAATATTGATCCATAACACTATTAATGCTATGATTGTCAGTTCAATTGGATAGATCACTGTACCTCTCGTGTTCTCAAATGACAAATATATTACCCAAAAGGAATGACCTGATTTCAGTTTAAGGAGGTTAAAGGTTAAAGGTTAGTTCAAAAGCATCATCTGCCTAGCTGCTTAACTTTAAACTGATCAATTTAATGAAAATCTGTTTTGCAGATGGTGTTTTAATGTCTTTGGCAGGATTTAGGCAACTTTAACATTAGACGCATACTAGTAAAAATTATTTCTTTATTTGACCAGAACAACACCTTTTCTTTTATGTTTTAAGGTAAAAGGCATGTGGGATATGGTATTTTGGCAAAGGACCCAGAAGCAGAAGTGTTGATGATCTTTCCATATGGCCTCCAAAACAGAATACCCTTAAGTCTATTGCTAACGATGACTGTAGAAACAAACAAAGCTGTATTCATTTTTTACCATAATGTTTTACTTTGAACCCATAAAAAAGACTTTTAGTCAGAACTGTCCGTGAAAAAGGCTTGTCTTCTTTGCCTAGGGTGGAATGCAACATTAACATTTTTAACCTGGCAGAGCATGCTGATGGTTTCTCTCAGACCTTGTGTTTGTAGATCAACAGTATTCTTTTTCCTACCCACAAATCGGGTAGTAATTGTGTTACTTAGCTGTAGATACCATAAATAATAAGGCAAATTAGTCAATCCAAATGGTAAATTTTATCTGATGGAGGTTATGTGAATAAACAAAGAATCAGATCCTCAGGAGTGTAAATCAGAGCTTTGTGTTTATGTGTATTGAGAATCTGGCCCTCACAGTTTTTATCAAGATAATTAAGTTTCAGCACAAGCACGTCTTTCTGTTTTCAGATGTATGCAATTCAATAGGAATTTCTTGGGCTGCTAATGCAATACTATTATACATTAGCTTTGTAATTAGCTAGGACTCTATCCCTTTGCTGAAATACGTTGTAATATTACACACACGAGCATAGTTTGCATTTAGCAGTCATGAAAGTGGTGCCCTTTGTTTCACATTGACCTTCAAACTTATTTAAAAAGGAGTTTACAATGAGCCTTTGTTTTGTCCACAAATGATCATAAACAGCTTTCTAAAGAGCCCGATAAAATGAGATAATCACAAATGTATAACATCACATATTGAAAGGGTGGAAGAACAAACGGGGCTTTTACTATATTTTATAGGATGGATTTATAGTCTGTCTCTGGGTCACTTAGGGCCAATAATGTTCACGGTCAGCCGCTTGGTCCTGCTAGCTAGCATCCTCTGCAGGAAATGCAAATACCGTGCAGCACCTGCTCTTCAGCTGGGGTTAGGCACTGCTTTTTTAAAGTGAGGTGTCCACTTCTCTGCTGGTTCAAAGTCAAAAGCTTAATTAGACTAGTTGTTTTTCTGCTTCTGTCATCAGTGAAGCAGAATAGTCTGTCTGGATTCCATAATGCTGTTTGCATATTTGGATTTTAAATCAGCCAGGGATATTCAATGCTTTGCTCATCTTTGTCACGTGCAGGAGGCAGAAGTGGGATTTAGTCCTTAGGTAACTTTTAGTGTAACAGTTCCCCAAGGAGCACTGCTTGGGTTTTTCTCATTATCCTTTTTCTGGATGAAAGCATCGTTGTTAGGAATTAACAACTGAGGCGGGGGGTGTGAAGTACATGCAAACAGGGACGAATGGACGAACAGCCCCAATCACTTTGTTTGCTTTACTCTGTTTGGCATGAAATGTTGATATTTGATCAGTCTGGGATTAACAGAAAATCGCATTCTTTTCATTTCAATTGTCCTGCACTAACTTTTTAATTTAAAATCAAATATCCTAGATATGTGCCAGTCCAATTATTGAACTGTCATTGTCCCAGTATGATGGTAAAGGAGGTCAGGAGACTGCGCAGCATTGATTTGCATAAAAATCATTGTGGAAAGGAAATTGGAATATGTCTGCACATCTGAGGAGCCAAAACATGTTTTGTTTAATCTTGTTCTTGTTGTAGGTTTAGGTGAAGAAAGCTGTTTTCAGTGATAAACAAAAGTTGTTCTAATTTGTTGCTAAGCATAAACCTCACTATAGAAGATATTTCGATTTTTATAGTACTTTCAGGTTTACGGCCATTTAAGGTTTTAAATGTTTTATGAAATTTAATTTCCACTGCACGTTTTAGTTACTGTAATTTAGATTATGCTGTTGTGCTTACGTGTATAAAGAGAAACGAATCTTCAAAGAACCCATTGTGTAGTCAGATATACATAGCTATACGTAATGTATATGCCCACTGTATGTACTTATACACTATAGAAAAGTATATCCATTTTTAAAAAAAAACAGTTTTGTGCTAGCAGAGTTGTAATTTCAAATCTAATATTTTTTATTTTAAATCTAAAATGGAATAATAGACAAATAATTTTTATACTATATTTCATGTGTACTCTATTTGATATTCAGATGTTGTCTGGCTCTCACATAGTCCTACATAATAGACCTTGTAAAAAATAGCACATATTATATTCAGCTTATGGTACACTGCTAAGGCAGAAAGGTACTCTCAAATCACGGTTTAGAGAATCCCCATGTTCTTCCATTGAAATGCTGTCCAGGATCCCAGTCTGCGTGCTGTCCTGGATGAGGATGTGTAAGGCTACTCTTTGAAGCAAAGCTGTACCAGGCTATTTGGACACGACTTGCAACGTGCAGCCTACCTGGTGGAGCCCGAGCTCGTAGCTCCTCTTGCAGAGCAGGAAGAGTGAGCGAGGAGAGCAACAGGAGCATAAAGAGGATCAGTTTCATTTATTCAGTATACTCAACACATAAAATGGCTGTATAACAGCCGGTTTTTGTGCCTGGAGTTCTTTCATTCTAACATGAAGAGAAATATATAATTATTTCTGACTGAGAGTCAAAGTAGAGATGCAGTGTACAGTGTATGTAAGAGTATTATGTCAATGTGAGCGCATGTGTACATGTGCATAAATAGATCGCAGCTATGGATTTAGTTGCCACTCCCTCCCAGCCTTGCAACATAGAATTTCTTGTTACCCTTAGGAGATTTGAGCTGATATTATGCAACTCATTACAGGTGTCTTCTCTAAAATTGTAATTACAGTTTACCAGACTCTCCCAGGTGGGATTTTTCTCCACCATCTCTTCCACCTATTAAACAATGAGGACAAAAAAACAAAAAAGACTGAGACATTACAGGAAAGTTATTTTTTGACATGCATATGCGTACTTCACAGAATCACAGAATGGTAGGGGTTGGAAGGGACCTCTGTGGGTCATCTGGTCCAACCCTCCTGCCGAAGCAGGGTCACCTACAGCAGGCTACACAGGACCTTGTCCAGGTGGGTCTTGAATATCTCCAGAGAAGGAGACTCCACAACCTCCCTGGGCAGCCTGTTCCAGTGCTCCGTCACCCTCAGAGGGAAGAAGTTCTTCCTCATGTTCAGACGGAACTTCCTGTGCCTCAGTTTGTGCCCAGTGCCCCTTGTCCTGTCGCTGGACACCACTGAAAAGAGCTTGGCCCCATCCTCCTGACACCCACCCTTCAGGTATTTGTAGGCATTTCTAAGGTCCCCTCGCAGCCTTCTCTTCTTCAGGCTGAACAAGCCCAGCTCCCTCAGCCTCTCCTCGTAGGAGAGATGTTCCAGTCCCCTCACCATCCTTGTAGCCCTCCGCTGGACTCCCTCCAGTAGCTCCTCATCTTTCTTGAACTGGGGAGCCCAGAACTGGACAGAGTACTCCAGATGAGGCCTCACCAGGGCAGTGTAGAGGGGAAGGAGAACCTCCCTCGTCCTGCTGGCCACACTCCTCTTGATGCATCCCAGAATGCCATTGGCCTTCTTGGCAGCCAGGGCACACTGCTGGCTCATAGTTAACCTGTCGTCCACCAGGACACCCAGGTCCCTCTCCGCAGAGCTGCTCTCCAGCTTTGCTATTGCTTTTGCTAAGTAATTCAGGAGAAACTTTCCTTTGGTCCATACATTTTTCAGTCCATCCAGACAAAATGCCGGAACTGGGAAACTATAGGAGGGTTGATGGGAATAAAATCTTAGAGACCTCATACATACAGGACTGAGTTTTGAGCTGTTCGATATACAGCTCTTGAGACTGTATTAGCTCTATATGTGTTTGTCTTGGTAGACAGACAAATTAATTTTCTGCATTTATTTTCTTTCTTCTTTGGAGTACCACTGGAAAAATGATCCAGTCAAACTTTTTAGAGAAGGGTAGTGAAAAGACTGGTGTGAAATGCTGAGTAATACCAATTCTGTTGGTTTTTGGCAAGAATTGGGCACAATGCAGGAGACATATTTTATTGGATAAGCTTCCTTGTGTATATTTGTGGGCAAAATACCATACAGTACAACAGTAAATAGGTAGTAATTATATTAAATATGGGAAGGGTTTTTATGTTAATAAAACACAAATTACAAGTGGTAGCTTGTAAAAGTTTCGGGTCTTGGTGGTCTGTCTTTTAGACTTGTGTGCTTAATACAGGCAGATAGTGCAGAATGATAATTGTACATCCTCATGCTGATATATAAAGAAAGTGAAGCTTTTCTAAGAACTGCAAGACCTTCACTTTGCGGACAGCCGTGAAGGAGGATGTCATGGAAGTAACCCTCTTGGTCTGCAGCAGAAGGTGCCAGCCCTGCAGTTCTGCAGCAGACAGATACACAGAGCATTGTGCACCATAGCCTCAGGGGAAACTGTATGTGCTACTCTCCCTGTGGGAAGGAAGGTATTAAGATAATCTTTAGCTCTTAAAGGCAGGGGGCATTGAAGGAAACAAAAATCGAGCAAAGGTAGTCCTTGAATGATGAAGTGTGCAGATTCCCATGCCTGGGGCATCCTATTGCAGTAGCAGTGACAAAAACAGAATAAAAAAAGGTTTTGTCATATACGAAGAGTATGAGCATTACTCCTTGCTTATATGCATGAGCAGGAAACTACATATTGCTAATGGAAGCCATGAACAGTAATATCCTAATCTTATTCCAAGAGTGGATATTTGACCACATGAGCTGCCTAAGAGATAATATCATTTTCTTCTATTTAAAACTGTTATCCTAGAGTGTTTATCAAACCATTCTGTTAATATGATTCATGTGTCTGAAATACATGAGTATATAACTGCTGGTTTGTTGCTGAATTGTGTGCAGGCAGCCAGGCATTATGGACACTATTCAGGAGTCAGCCCAAAGAAGAGTGTTTCTTTGAAATCTCTGTTCTCCCTTGTAAACTCTTCCAAAGAAGAACATACACCACTTCCTTACACTGCTCCTGCAGAGAAGAACTGTAGAGCCACCTCTACCCATAAAATCAGCACAGAATCTGCTGTTCGGGGAGAGTTTGTGCCCCAACTTTTTATAGAAAAATAGGTTACTCTTTTTCAGAGAAAGTTCAACATCAGTCCTGTTGTGATGACCCTGTTTAAAACAAAGGCTTACAGTGGAAACTCTTCTTGCCAGAACTTTAGCAGGAAATGCCAGTGTTCTATATCATCTTGTTCTAAAGTTGTTTGGCACCTATGGAATTTTTCCATTGATATCCTAAACTTGTGATTGGGCCTACAGCAGCCCTTGCTTGGGGAGTGAGGGAGGTCAGTTGTCTCCAAATTGCTTTATTAAGCAGGAAGATGTTTTCCATGGGAAGTCCTCAAAAGGTGCATCTGCTCAAGTATCAGTCCAGGTATGACTGAAGTTATCCTTATGCTAAATTCAAAACTCTGGGTCCTAATGGCAAAAGAGAGGGAAGGACACTTCTTTTTATTCAGAGAATCATAGAATCAGAGTATCTAGAATTGGAAGGGACCCATGAGGATCATCGAGTCCAACTCCGTGCTCCTCGCAGGACTACCTAAAACTAAACCATATGACTAAGCACACTCCTTGAATTCTGACAAGCTTACTGCTGTGACCACTTCACTGAGGAGCTGTTCCAGTGACTGAACACCCTCTCAAGGAAGAACCTTTTCCTAATGTCCAATCTGAACTTCCCCTGACATAGCTTCATACCATTCAAACATCAATGTTCCTATTTTCTGTGTAACCTAGGCAAAAACTTCCTTTCTGGGAAATAGATTGAGGCAAAAATATGAAAGTTTTCTGACTGAATATACACTTTGTGAATGACCAGAAACTTGATGTTTTTACAGCTGGAACAATGAAACAAAGTCTAAGGAACATCTTAGTATTCTTGCTCTTTGTGTCTGCTAGTGATGAAAGCATGGAAAAAGGCTTGCTTTACTACTGAAATGAGACAGCGTTTAGTATCTAAATGTTACTATTTTGGTAACACCCTTTGGCATTTGCAGATATGTGTGCAGCTAATGAATGACTGGAAATTAGGAGGAATGAAGCTGGTGGAAAAAATGAGGCCAAACTGCAAGTGTTTCTGAAAACCTAATGTCCTTATTTGTCCAGGAACTTCTGTGACTCGAAATCTTTGACCCAGGAGGAAGTCAGGACCCTGCTGGGATGTATCAGAGCAGGATCTTCTGAAGTCAGCTCTCAGGTGACAAAGATCATAGGCAACAAAAAAATAGTTTAAGACTAATTTTACTGAATTTGTCACCTAGAGTCATTGGGAAGATTCGAAAACAATACTCTGTTGGCCCCTAGGACTAACCTTGTTGCAGATGCATCTCAGAAATAGCTATTGTACCTAAATTTCGGATATCTTTTGTCAGTTTTTGACTTGCTAAGATAGTCTCCTAGGCAATGATGAATGGGATAAGCTGTCAATGTGTTCTGTCTCCTTGTTCCTCTGTCCACTGATATTTCTTGTAGCATGTCAGGCTTCACAAGTATCTTCATGACACTTGAATTTCTGTGGCTTATAGAACTCAAGGGGTGCAAATCTTTGGAACTAGTCATTAGGACTCCTGACAGGTATTTGTGAGGAAGAGAAGATGCTTTCTCAGTTAGACACTTTGTAGTCTTTTTGAATATGTTGGGGTTTTTTTTTTTCATTTCTTGAAAAACAGAAATAGGTTTGTGGGATCATCTGTGACTCATCATATTACAAGTAGGATCTGGATCCAGAAATCTTTCTAGGGTGGTTTTTTTTTTCATGAGTTCTCCACTGAACAGCTCAAATTCTGTGGCCTCAGCTACCTCAAAAGTATCACACAGATGATAAGGTTTACCTAAAGCATTTTGGAATATAAAAAGGACAAGAGAAGAATTTTGGAATATAAAAAGGACAAGAACTATGCTGGTTTTGAAGAGCTGTATGTATGTAATATTTTTTATGATAAGGAAGAGAGATGAGCTGATAATCAATAAAAGGAGAACTCTGAAATCTCATGTTACAGAGGTCAAGCTTGTATCCCAGTTCCCTCAGCTTTTGTGCTCTGCAGATACGAAGGCTTTGTGCCTCAGTGTTCACAACAGGAACTAAATAAATATCTCTCCTTTACTTCTAGTAGTTGTTTGTCCTAATAGATTTAGAAGGTAAGCTCAGTACTATCTGGACTAGGAAACAGAGCATGGCCTTGGGGAAAAAGAAAATACGTCTCTAACTGAGCAGAAGTGAGTGAGAGGTTGGCCCCCAATATGTTTGACATTCTAAATGGACCTTACAGAAATGTAATTAAGCATACCACTTAATTTCTTCACATATGTGAAGAAATATCTATCTTTCTTTCTGTCTGCCTATATTTATCTGTACACGTGCTTAATACAGTGTCTGTTACTGGGAGGAATCAGAGACAGAGTCTGAAGTTCATGCTCATGAGAACTTTAAAGAGACAGATATTATCCAATGCTAGTGTTAGGGAGGAATTCACAGTTGTTGGAGACTGGGTTTCTTGCATAGGGGGTGCAGTGGGGAGAAGCAAAAAGGCAGGTGTGCGTGCTTATAGAATTGTACACTTCCCAAGGGTGTAAAGAGAATTTAAAACTGTGTGCGTCCATACATACCCCAGGCTGTTACTGTCACCTGCTATAATACTATACAAAGGTCTATATACATTAGTGTCTGTCGCAGTACAGGTTGGATTTCCATTTCTGTTCTGATTTCCTTCTCCCAGTTACTCATAATTTTCTTATAGATAATTTTAGGGCTGAAATTGTCAGAATTTGGTCTGGGTGTAAAGAATATATCTTTCTTCTTTGGAGCTGCTTCTGAGTCACTTAATCATGAGATATCTTTCCAATCTGTCCTAATGAAAAATACTCCATTGAAAATAAAGTTAGTCAAGCAGATTTCTGCAGTGGCTGTCTGTAAATGAAGAGAACGTTATTTTAGAAGCAACAACACATTGATAAGCCAAATATGCATTCATTGTCCTATTACAGTAAATTATACCATTAGTCTACCTTATCTAATCTCTTTGCTTTAGACTGGCTAACAATTGCTTCTCAAAGCACTGCAAAAAAATCTTTCATGGGTCAATATGAAATAATGGTGCTGATACAGGAAAATTCTTTTTCTACTTGTATGTTCTCTGTAGTTAAAGAACAATGAATTAACATTATATAAATTCAAGTATTTTTTTTTCCCAAAAAAGTGGTCTTTGGGTGATTTTATATGTATGCAAACATCAAATCAGCTTATAAACTGAACTCTTGTCTCAATCACATGCAGTGGGAAGGAGTTCCACAGGTTAATCTAACCTGCATATAAATATAATTTTTCAGCTTTTCAAAATTTCTGTCATTCAAGTTACAAAGTTTTGTTTGTTTATTCATCTGGTAATAGAACAAGAAGGATCTGGTGTTCTTGTTTTATGATTTTTCTATATAATCTTTATAACTTCATAATAATCTTTAAGATTATTTAATTATCTTTCTATCGTGTCTCTTTTTTGCGTACAGTATTAGTGCACCAAAGAATTTCAGTCTATTCAGTGTTGCTTTTAGTGGAAGTTTTTCCACATTTCTGCTAATCCTATCACTGATGGCTGAACTCCTACTCCTGCTAAATTTTTCTTGAGACATACAGGTGTTTCAGAACTGAATATACTGTTCTTAGTGGAGCTGTATGATTTTACTATCCCATGCCTGGTGCATCTAAAAATGTAACTTTTAAACGAATCCTATTGCGTTCTGTGCTGGAAATATGTTGCCTTTCATTGCATGTCTCTTCCTATGCCCCAGTTCATGCTGATGCCTAAGTGTCCTAGAGTGGTTATTTTTAACTTAGACACCAGTAACTTGTTTGATTGCCTCAAGTTTTTCCTTCTAATATACATTTTCTTGGATTAATTTGTCAAAACTGAATTTCACCTGGCTGCTCAGCTAGCTTTAAGCCTCTCTGGCATTCCTGATGGTTCGTTGGCTGGTCTTCACTGGCATGAATTCTTTTATGCCCTCTGCAAGATCAGTACCAGTTTGATGTTAGAAGACCCAGAGGTAACTTTTGTTCTGTTAAATGGCCTGTTAGTTCCTCTAGCTTATTTTCTATCTCTGTCCATTTCTAATCCATGACTTTTTTGCCTCTATGTTAGGTGCCTACATTAAGTGGTTAGGCCACTTTCTGCTTAGTTAGCTGAAAGAGAAAAACTCCAGCTCTGAATTACCCCATGAAAGAATTAATTTCCCGCTAGTATTATGAGAGTGAGGGGAAGCAGCATCCTGTTTACCCCTATGTCACATTGCCTGTCTCTTCAGACAGGTGCCTGTTGTATCTTTCCCACATTTACTGCTATATGTAGTGACTTGGGGTGCAAATACCCGAAGGCAGTTAACTATTCATTAAGCCTAGAGAACAGAAATAACTAGTTAGCCATCTATCTGCAAATATTTAGCCCAGATATTTGTTTGCTGGTGCAAAACAGAAGATGTTTCTGGATGTGGACTACAAGGCTGAGACATAACTCAAATGGGCTTCTTTGCAATGTGCTCTTTTTATACTGTTCAGTGCTAACTTCAGTGTATTATTGATTGCTATTAAGGTACACCATCAAATACAGATGGGACGTCTGTTTTGGCTGAACTCATACTGTGGGAGCTGTGCTGACTTTTGGATTGTTCTGGCCTTCATGCTGTTTGACATTAAAACTTTTCACATTAGGGTTTGGAAGAGGAAGAAATATATAGTAACCAAGTTACTTTGTATGTAGTTTGAAGTAATGTGCAAATATGACGCCAAATGCCCTCCTCACCAAGTCAGCACAAAATTTGAAATGAAATACTGATTTCAGAGCAAGCCTGGAAGTTCCTGGTTCCCTGTGTCAATATCTACAAACACTAGTTTAGAGTAGTTACCACTTGAATTTAAATTAGCTGTGCTACCTGCCAGTAGTGAAGGAAGTGCTAAAAGTGCAGGGATTAGGGGTCTGATTTTCAGAAATGCTGAGTGCTAGCGGCTCCTGTTGATTGCGTGTGTTTAGGATCCCGGGGTCCAAGGTCATGCTGAGGCGGTGACTGGCTCCTCTGTGCTGACTGCCAGCCTGCTTCCTTGCACAGCCCCCTTGGCTGGATGTATTGGCTAGTTCAAAATACACAAAAATTGCATCAGAGGATCAATTACTGCTGAAATGTCACTGCTGAACCCTGTAATACTGCTAATTAGTTAAAGCAAAAGAGGCATGCTGATATGTATTTATCTTGGCTGTAGCTCACCAAATGTCTTTTCACAAAATTAGGTTTGAAATACTTTAGATTCTCCTCCTCCCTCTTTCTGGAAAGTTAAAGTACATAACTGTTGCTTTTTTTCCTTTTCTATTTCCTATGCCCCTGTAAGACAAAATACGTGTAAATGGTTCTCACTACCTCCAGCAGTTTGCATCTTAGAATAGTTTATGTCTGTCTGAAACACTTAAAGAGGGTATTAGTCATTGAAGAAAACTTGAAATAAGGAAACCTATGACAAACACACAGTCACAGGACAACACTCTCTAACCTTGGCTCAGCTCCCTTTCTGCCTTTAATGGAGCAAAAGAAATTGGCGATTTGACTCAAGCTCCCTGCCATGAGGGAGGACAGGGTTGCTCTGCTCGTGTCAGGGAGTCCCCAGCTGGCCGCCAGCCAGCTGTGTGTGCACTGTCCTTCCTACCGTGTGCCACGCGCGGGATGTGTCGGCAGAAGGGCCAGTGAGGGCCAAAGCTAAAGCGCACATGAGTGTGTCTGTGTAGAGCGTGGGATCCCCTCTGCACGGGGAGCCGTGAGGAGCTCCTGGGTAGAGCCGGCTCAGGGGGATGCTGGTGACTGCAGGAACCTTTTTATCTGGGACCGAAAGGCAGTGGCTGCTGTCACAAACTTTAGCGTTGGACTGCAGTCCTGCATTTTGATCCCTTGCTCAGGTAGGTTCCATTTCTCACATGCTCACCTTGCAGGGAGCCTGGCTGGGCTTTGTCGCTGAGTTCTGGGCTTGATGAACTACTGCAGTTGTCTCCAAGCACCGGTTGTTCTTTTCAGTTGCTCTCACTCACAGACCCCTTCCCCCAACTTTTCATCTAGCACTTAGTTTTTGGTAAGGTTCATTTCCTCAATTTAGCACAAAGATAAGATATTCAGCTGCCAATAGCACAAGCGGAGTCCATGAGAAGTTTTCTTTAGTATGAAATAGGTCATATTGTCAAGCAAAAGTGTAAACATTTGCAAAGATACAGGAATAATACAGGTTTTTGACTGGTTGTGTGACTTTTTATCCTCTAGAATTTGTTTGAAGCTTTAAAAAAAATGTTTGTTTCCTATTATAATTGTGATGAGAGGAAAGAGATGGAAAGAATGTGGGCCAAATCCATCTTTGTTGTAGTATTGCTATCTTGGTAGTGTTACTCCAAGAATGGAGTTGGCCCAAGAGGTTTCCAGAATGACAGCATTTCTTAACTCTGTCAATTGACTGGGACATGGCTCTCCTGTGGTTTGACTACTGTGGTTTGTCACTGCTGTGAGAAATTATCCAGTTTAAAAAGTTCTGTTATTTGGGTAATTTCTTGCTGAAATTGATGGTTACTGTTTCTGGTTTTCTCCTGAAGTTTATTTCTAGGGTTTTTCCATTTGTCTCTGGTGCTCTAGAGAAAAGGCTACTTACAAAGGAAGAGTAAAAAAAACTGCTCTGCAAAGAGGGTGTGAAAAAGAGGGGAGGATCTGAATTTGGAAGTGTTTTCCCTCTCACTGAAACAGCTCCCCTGTTCGACACAGAGTGTGTGTTGCTAGAACGAAATCCACCGCCTAATTAGCTTTTACAGATCAAAACAGATTACTGGGTATTGATAACCCTGACATACTTTGTGAGCGTACACACTAGGTCGCCTCATCCATAGCCTGTTTCTCCTCCTAAATTATTCCACATTTGTGAGCATTTTTCAAGCAGCTACTATTTAAAACCAGAAAGCCTCCACCCTAAAAGGCCCCAACCTGTCAGAAACATTTCCTCTCTTGCCTCAAGCTTGGAATTTCACTCCAAAACGCCAGCTCCCTCAGGACTGTGCATAGTGTCATCCTTGCCTCGTGGTTTACTCTCTATAACCTCAGTTGCACACACATACGGCCAGTGTTTTCCACCTCACCACATTCTTCTTCTTCCTCCTCTACCAACATCTCTACGTGTCTGTTTTCACAGTGTCATCTATGTCTGGAACGGTGTCATTTCTACAGTACTTAGCCTGATTTTGCTCTTGCCAAGCCCCAACCTCCTTTATATTTTTTCTCTTTTCTGCCAATAATCTTTTCCATTTTCTCTTGTGTATACATGTGTGAGTGTTCATGTACATTATCAAATATGCATTTCTAATTGTATGGGATAAGTGGGATAAAGGTTTTATTGTCTCGAGCTCCAGTTGGCTGTGTTGTTTTAAGTAATAAAGACAGAAAAAGGTATGCTGAGAATCCCACAGGAAACTATCATGCATTTTGAACCTCTGCATATTTTGCATTAGGAAAAATATGTTAGAAATTTGTAGAGTGCTCTTTAACTGTATCAATACTCTTTTTTCATATGACTGCCTGTACCAAGCCAAGCTCCACTAATACTAAGGGGAAAAAACACTGCTGTGACTTTGTGACTAATATATTTTAGAAACGTCTTACACTTTTCCTATAATAGCTTTTCCATACATAATAGTGTTTTAGTTTGAAGGTCTGACATCTCAAGGCCTATCAGAGCTAAAAACAAGTGCTAGCATTCTTCTGGAAACTTCCCATCTCCTGTGCTATAAAACTGCTTTTTCAGACTCACAGTTCCTAAGATTAATACATCATTGGTAGAAGGCCCATCCTGGGTGTTGGCCCAATGTAATTTGAAAAAAAAAATTCCATTTGAAAGGAAGCAAGCAAAAAAGACTTGATGGTGGTTTGCAACAAAACCAAACTAATGACAGCTTATTAAAGCTATCTAGGATGAAAGTATTAATAATAACTACCATTGGAGACAATTTTAGGTCTGGTTTCAAGCACAGAGATTATGTTGACACCATCTTCTAGGACTGACTTGAGACTTCCCTGAAGACCACGCTCCTCTGCTTTCCACATGACAGGTACAAAAGTGCTCCTTTAGGGGTCAGAGCATTCTTTGTGAAGGCTGCTGGGCCAGTGCTGTGAATCCAAAATCACACAGGCAATCCAAAATCTTCCATATGGCATCAATGAGGCTGGGATGACAGCAAAATGCAGCATAAGAGCTCTGGACCATGGTCTTCCATTCTGTTTTAGGCATAATAGAAATAATTATCTGGCTATATAAAGGTGTCAGACCAGGGATCTGATATTCTCAACATATATGCCAATGGGACTCTGTGTTATCATCTAGAAAGGGTTAAGATTTGCCCAACTCAAGTGAAAGCTAAATCTTCCGTTGACTTTGGAGGCACTAAGATTTCATACATGACACATTTAAATATATGCTAATAGAGCTTTGTGTATATGCATGTATAATATGTATCACGAGTGTGTACAAATGTTTCTGTACATTTTAGCCAACTATATCAACTGTGTTTAAACTATCTAATATGCAGCTGTCTAGAGTGAATGAAATAAACAGTCTGGGTGGTGCTAAAATATTCAGGGAATTTAATTGGGGCCTGTTCAGCACAATTGTGATATTGAGAGATTTTGTTTCATTTATCAGGTGTCTTCCTCTACTGTAAAATCATGGCTTTTTTTTATGTTACATGAGTTTTCAGCTACAAATGTGTTACATTATGAAACTGTGTAAAACAGACTAAAAAGTGGGAAGTGTAAGAACAGATAAGCTAAAGACTTAAGTGCTTTGGGCTAACTTCTCTTACTAGCTTTCAGAGATACAGAGGGAGACTATATTTGAAACTGCTCATCAGAGCAAAATGACTGTTTTAGCATTCTTGGACATAATATCAGGCTAACTTGCCTCCTGACTGACATCCAGAGCATACTGTATAATTGCCAGCCTGCTTCTCCGAGTGCCTTGAAGATTACATTTTTTTAATGTCTCAATATTAATAACCAGATGTGATCTTCTTCCTGCCCAAGGGTCAAGCTAGCTGGCCAGGTCAGGCTGTTTGTCTGTGTGCATAGACTGTGAAGTCTATTCAGAATGACAGGTATGGGGGGGGGGGTTTATGGTGTTAACCTCAAGACCACCAAAAGGGACTTCTCCCTGCTGGGAACAAAGACCAGCAGGAGCTTCAGCCTTTTTCAGTACTCCTGGGATTTTAACCAAGTGAACAAAAGATGATGCACAGCTGAAGAAATGCACTTCACAACTGATACATAATTTAAGATGCTCAGTTACAAACAACCGGATATGTATTTGTGACTTCATTTGAGCATGGTCCAATTATCTGCAGTCAGTTAATATTTTTGTACGCGTAGTTTCTGTGTGCTGCTTTATACATTGAGAAAATGCTCAATTGCTGGTATTTGAATACACGCTAGCCTTGAAAATAGCCCTAACACTGCAAGAATAAATGTTAAAACACCAGCAGTTGCTATGAGGTGTTTTGTGCCTCCTAGTTAATGTTTGTCAGTCTATGAGTACAATTATTTTACAGTGGATAGTATGATATAGTTTTGTTAAATATGTGTTATAAAACTATTTACTCCTCCCCCTCTCTTTTTGTTATGTAAAAAAAAAAAAAATCAAAAGAAGCAGCTATTTGTTTCCTAATTGATTTTCTACGTTAGTTGTTCATTGAATAGATAAGTACTGCCTGTGATATTTGATTACAGAGCAAGGCACCCATTTAACCTTCCGTTCTTTCCTGGCCAGGATTTCAAATACAATACAGCATACCTCCCTTAGGCTCAGTAGGATTAGACTGCTAGCAGTAATCCCTGATGCTATGAAATAGACCTGATAGAACTTCAACTCACTTGTTTAGGATTATGCTCATGAATTTCAACTCATCTAGTTGCATTAACCCTTTGGGAACTTATATGGGTTATGCTGCTATAAATAGTAATATATATTATAATAAACAGAGGTAGATACATAGCAAAACCTATTAACTTGTTCTAAAGAACTGACTTTTACTTGTTCAAAATGTAAAATTCACATTGAAATTAATTTAGACACTGTAGTACAAATCCTCAGAGTTTCTTTTAATTCTAATATTCAGAAGTCTCCTGCAGTTTAACAGTATCTTTAAACAGTTCAGTCTCAATTTGTGCATTGAATTTTAAAAATTATTTTAATGAATTTTAGTTCTCATGATGACGCTGAAAGGGCAGAAAACTGGTATCTGCTAACTGTAGAGTGTTGGTGCAGAATCTCCCAGTATAATGACTTGAATGCAAGCATGGTCCTAGGTTAAAGAGGAGGGATACTGGTACCTGGGCTATCACTTTCTGGCTTTTCTGCGGATAGCAACAATTCTGATAAGGGCAGTTGTGCCTTTTGATGACTTATGCCCTGATCAGAAAACAGAGTGAGAGTGCCAGACCATTTCTGATGGACCGCTAGACAGCTGGCAGGCAAAAGCGTTGTAATCGCTGCAGACTTGAACCACTCTTTTGAATTGGTGACTTCTATTTAAATGCTGATTTTTAATCTGGCCAAATCACCATAGGGAATAACCCTGTACTAGCAAGAATAAGGAACAGATCTTTTCTGTTTTCTTGACTTTCATTTTCAGGATCCTGAAAACCATCAATGAAATAAATATTGTTTCTTATTATCAGTCTTTAAAGTGTTCAACCTTTAGTGGAAATGTCCATTAAAGATTCATGTGTGCAACCAATTTTATTAATTATTGAAATGAATATTTATATATATATGCTTTACAATATTTGAAGTCAATTACAATTAAAAAATGTGGAGAGGTTGACTTGGGAACTCCAACCTACTCTCACTTTCTTGGCAAAAGATAGAGTCAAATTAGGACTGACTGAATATGCACTTTCAGGCATCAGTTGGTGAAACTACCATCCCTTCAATATACCTGCATGTGAAATTGCTGTATTTAAAGGCAAGATGACAGAGGATCAGTGCTGCTAGCTGCACTTGATGACACAGGCATCAGGGCATTTTTTTACCCCTTAGACACTATTAAAGGCATGCCTATTACTGTAGATCTGTCAGATACTCTTGATATGCTTGCTGATAAAGGGGTATTGATGAATAGCTGAAGGCCATGAGAGCAATAAATGAAGTTACTCTTGAGTGACTCCTTTTTTTGCAGGAGGACTTGGGAGTGGGGGCAGTTTGGGGTGGTTGTTCATCAGCCCAGAGGGTGCACTCATGTGCTCCCATGTGGAGTATAGCTGAGTTTTAGTCTGTCACCCTTCTTAATCAACATATGTCCAAGGCAATTACAGGAGAATCATCTGTGCTTGAGGTGGGGGTGTCTCCAAGATGCAGATGATTTTCATCTGTACAACTATTTCATCAGACTTGGATGGTGAAATCAATTGTTTGACTCAGTATTTTGCCAGGCTTGGGGTTTGGATATACCAGCTGTGTTATAAAATGAGGTCATGCTGGTGGGACTCAATAGTTACTAGAAATGGCTGAGGCAGCATTGTGTAGCTGTCCCACAGTTCTAAGCCTTGCTGGATTCTACTTTTGGCTACTGAGGTAACCCAAGGAGTGATAAGCATGCCTTGGTCATTAATATATGGCCAAGTACTAAATGGATTGATGTGGCTTCTCTTTCAAGTCAGCTTCTCTCAGTCCTGCTGCTGCTGCTCAGCCTACAGTAATTTGCAATATTTAATACGTTTACACTTTTGTGCTCTGTTGGTTAGTTTCGGTTTGACACATGGTAGATTTCTGTTGCCTGATTGATTGCAAATGTACCATTAGAAACTGGCTATTCTGTGAATGCTTGGTTTACACATTCAGGAAGTTCTTTCCTCGGAGATTCTGCAGTATGCATTTAAACATAGCTGTTTCTGAAACAAATTCCTTGCTTAGGTCAGCAGATTTCATTAGTAGAAATTCATGGAAAACAAACAGCCAAGAGGTGGGTCATGTAAGGAACTAATTCAGGAATTTAAGATGAATGTATCCAGTATTTTCCAGTTCTCCCTCTGATACTTTAATTCTAAACACAGAACTGAGAGGCCCACACTTTGCCACCTTCAGATTTGATGAGAAAACAGAGGTAAACCCCTGAACTTTTGGGATATTTGAGCTGCCAGGAATATAGCTACATGTCCATTAGCCAATACTTCTGACAGTGACTGCTTTGCAGCTGTTATCCCTGACCTATTCTGACTCTCACAACTTGTTTCTAGCTGCAGTTTCACTCTGTTTCAACCCATAAAGATTTAAATGAGTCAGACCCTGATTTCCACGAAAATCTCACTTAACTTATGTCATTAAAATCAGCTAGGGGTGCCCTGGGCTTAACCTCAAAGATGCTGGAAGCTTGTGTTTTCAGAGAGTGATTAGCAAATGCAGAGTCTGCTTTCTTACTTTCTTGGTCACAGTTGTAGTTTTCGATAGTTCCACCACATAGCCAAGTGCATGTGTCTTTCAGATTCTTACAGGATAAAGGGAGTAACAAATGTCCATGGTGGGAAAGTTTGTTCTTAGGCAAAAAGAAAATCTGATGGCTTAGATATCAGTACTGCTTATTAATGTGCTTTTACTTGGCAAAGCAAAAAAACATGGCTTTTGTGTGTGTGTGTGTGTGTGGGAAGGGAATCTTATTAAGTCTAAATAAATAGACTGTAGGAACCATGGTAATACTTTACACTTCTGTAAAGCCTTTATTCAGAGGCTTTCAAAATGTTTTAACGATGTTAATTAAATTCAGTGCTCCTCCATTCTGTTAGCCTAAGTGCATATAGGGCCATCTTCATGTACATACCGGTAGACTGGAAAGGAGCTCATGTTTAGCTGTGTGCAGCAGCATTGCACTGCAAGTATTTTCAAGGCAGGTGAAAAAAAAAAACAAGCTATGTTCAAGTGAAACTGCACAGGGAATTGCCTGTAGGTAGGCAAAACATAATTACAAGCTGAAATTTGGCCAAGATATTTGTCTTAACACTCTTCCTCCTTTGAAAAATATGTGCCATTTGCTTAATAACTTTATTAAGTATAAGCAGTTATAAAATCTGTTCTTTATTTCAACCAAAAGAAAACATTTCCTAACAGGACAGTGCTGTTAAAACACCAAGCTAGGGCACTGACTCATTACTAATTTAGACAGAAAGCACCATCAATGAATTACCAAAACTCTTTTTTTGTAGCACTGGTGTTTTCCTTGGAGATCTCTCCTCCAAGTACTGACCCTGCTTTAGCCTGCGAGATCTGAAGGGATCACAGCACAAGGTGGTATGGCTTAGGGCTGTATATAAAATGATGAAGCACAGAGTGAAACCCAGCCATGTGCTCCCTTTACTTGACACTGTAGTAGGAGAGGGATGTGGCATTCAGTGAAACTCAGAGCTACTCTTGTTTTCTGCAGTAAATAATCAGCCTGTGAAATTCACCACTGCAGTGGGGGGTTATCTGGATAAACAGGTTATCAGGATTTTTAAGAAGGATAAGGGGACGAACATTAATGATGTTTCTGATTGTGTGGGCTAAAACAAAAAGATACAAGAACGTTTGGTTCTCTATTATTATTGTTAAAGTCAGGGTATAAACAGACTGTCTTCTAGGGTCAACCAAGGATCCCTCGTCACACTGCACACTCATTTAGGCTCTCTAAGGGCTTGTGTTTGTACCCTGCCTTTCAGTGAATCTGATATTAGCTACTTGCACAGACAGCATGTCAGAATAGCTGGGCCAAGGGTATGATTCACAGTGTTACTCCCGTGTTTCCATCTCTCTGTCTCCCTCAGTGACTGTTCTCAGAGGACAGCATTAGACTTCAAAAATGAATATGAGAACTGAGTGTTTCAAATGCAAATAAGATGCCTTTCCATTGGCAATTTTAGTCTTGCTGAGGCAAGGTACTACTCCAGCAGTAAACAACTGAATCTGCATGTCTGGGTTATTTTGGTTTTTAGTTGTCAGCTTATCACTCAGCATGGGAGAAGAGTGTCTGCACTGTAATTAGTATTTCATTTACTTAATTTGGAAGTACAAACAATAGACAGAAAGGGCCATTTGGAATCACAGAATCACAGAATCACAGAATAGTAGGGGTTGGAAGGGACCTCTGTGGGTCATCTTCTCAAAGAACATGACAAAAAGTTTCCCTTCAGATGAGCATTCATAGTCCCTTGGACTTGCATTTTCACATTTGAGTAATAATTCATCCGCATTACTCCATAGGTAATTTGATATCCTAAGTACAGCATGTAAAAGTACAGACTTTGAATATGGTTTTTAAACTCGGGTGACTATTGGAAACACTTTATAGATCATTCTAAGAGCAGTTATAGTTCAGCAGCACACAGCATCTCTCCATGTTTTTAGGAAGAATGACAATTTTATTCCACCTCTTGGAAGAGGACAGGGTATCTGCTGCCTGACTCCTTTTATAGCTAGTTTCTACAGAATCCGCGTGGGACCATGGAAGATATAGCTTGGCTCAGGTTACTGTTTTCCGTTGTAGTTTTGTCAGCATCACAGTAACATGTTAACTCTGTGTGGTAGCCGTTATTAATCGTTTGGTGCACTCTGCTCTGTGCAAGGATTATGAAGACAAACTCCAGTGTTGTGAACATTATTATCACAATAAACAATCCGGACCTACCAAGGTTGTGTCCAGATTGCTCTCTGCATCTTGCCATGGTAACTCTCCAGCCCTGGCCAGTCAATCCATGTGTGGAAACCAGGTCTGAAAGGGAACAGGGGAAGGGGAGGTAACATGGTGCACTGCAGGGATTTGTCCCGACGTAGAGCTGGGAGATGGCAGGGCATGCACTTTGACTCTCTGCCTGAGAAGCACTACTGTTTTCTGTAGTGTGGGAGAGCAGAAGATTTGAAGTGCAACAGGGGGATCAGTTTTCTTTAGGGAGGGGCATATTATTGAGCATGACATTTTTTACTTTTCTGTATTTCCCCTTTACTTGCATAGTGTTAATAATGTACTGGAGAATTCCCAGACTTTAGGATGTCAGTGGTGCTTGAAGAGGAGCTGTAAAATGGAAAAGTATTGCTTGACCCAAAGGAACAGGAAAGCTTCATCTGGTAGAAAGGAAGAAAACACATTGATTATTTGAGGAAAGACCTCAAAGGGAAAATTGAAATGTAATTTTTCCATGAAATCAGGCTGTAATGGTAAATGAAGAGCAAAAAAAGATTGGCCCAAACAAAGCTACGCAGACCCCAGAAGGTGAACTGATGTGGAAGGCAGTCAAAGGCTTTCAAATAAGACTTTCTTCAAATAAAGTCCAAATAGCAAGAGAAACAAGACTACTGCAAAGTAAAGATGAGAATGAAACAGTTTTATTAAAGCTGTTCAGTGAATGAACTAACATTTAATAGGTTTTTATCATATCTTCCTCATCTATCTCTGCAAATAACTGCGGTTAGTAATACCAGTATTACAAGTTAGCTAACTGTAAGTATTAAATGTAATAACATTGTAATATAAGCACTATAATGTACCTTTTAAAGTCAAATATCCTTGCAGAGGAATCATTTTTTTCTTTGTTATTTCTAGTCTTAGCCAGAGGTGTGTAGAAGGGGGAGGGGAATAAGGATTATTTTAATCCCCAAGTCAGACATGGGTATGTGAGTGGGCCCTGGCATGCAGACCAGCTAAATCTATTATTCTGAAACAATGTACAGTAGCTCCTAGTATGGATAATGATAAATAACATTGACCTAAACCAAGAATGATTTTAAGCCACCTTCACTTATCCAGCTTTATGGAGATCTGAAAATAGAAGTTGATTTGTCTTTGCATCAATCTGTATATATGGCTCGTTAAATGATTTAATGTAATTAGAAGTGAGATGTCCATTCTCTTAGTCACTTATTTTTGTCTTCTACATTGTCACTATGGCTTAGAACAAATTGAAAATAAACATTCAAATAACATTAAAAACAGAATGTAAAAATAATATTTACTTTCATTGATCACATCCCCAAAGATCTGAACCAAAACTGTTCAAAACAAACAAGAGCATTTTTTACTCTCTCCTTTTTACAACTGTCCTTTGAATCAGGGATTCAAACCTGAAATAACACAGTGGCATTTGCAGACAGTCTCAGAGAGAAATAAAAGATTCACTGGATACTGCCACAGTCTTAGGTATTTTTTGTTGTTTTGGATGTTGTGTGGGTTTTTTTCCTTTTCTTTTTTTCTTTTTTTTTTTTTTTCTGTAGCAGTGGTACTTCTAGGTTTAGCTTAAATGATTTTAGTAGTTCACACAAAGAGGAAGCTTTTGTTTCTAAGGCTCGCTGTTTAGCCTCTTCAACAGAAAAGGTTCAATTTCAGAAATAGTTTTAAGCTTTTTAATAATAACTGATGAGCCAGGCTTTTAGAAAATATGGCTGATGTAGCCACTAGGTAGTAATATAAGGAAATAAAAAGTCTCTCCTCAGCCATTTCTTCTGTGTTCTACAGCAGTGCGAAGTGGAATTTCTTTTTTAAGTGCATGTCGAGGTCAGATTCTCTTTCCCCTCAGTGACTGTGATAAGAGTCAATCTTCCAACTGTTACACAATATCATGGTCCCCAAAAACTCATCAAGAAACCTCAGCTAATATGAGACATATGCTAATAAGAGACTGGTTTTCCTTTTTTTTTATTTTCTTATTTTTTTATGCAGAAGCCAGATGACATCCAAATAAGCACTTTAAAAATGCTTGGTAAAGTTTATTAGTCGATGTCATTAGTGCAAGTCCTCATGCGTGCCCCTTCTTTGAAAAAAAGTGGTCACTCATTAAAGACTAGAGACAGAACATTTACTTGACTAAAATTATCAATACAGCACATCAAGACTTGTTTCTATTAGTATTGGTACATGAATACTTCATGTGTTAATTTAGGTCTGAAGGATATTTAGTCACACAAGCCCTCCAGTCTGAAATAGGCATGTACCTTATTATTATTATTATTTAAACACCAGCTTTAATGTTTTGAATATATTTATAAAACATACTTGTCCTCTTCATAAAATTAAGAACATCTGCTATGGCTTTTCGATTAAAATGTTGTGGACATGCAAGTCTGGTGATAGGTCAGTCTGCCATTTTGAATGGCAATTAAGCAGACAGTGCACCCTGTACCAGTGAGACTGTGAAAACAAACAAAAAAGGCAGATGGTTCATTTAGTTTAGTAACAGTAATTTGTTGTTCATTAAAAGTAATTCCCACACAGGCATTCTCTATGCAGATGGAGTATGGAAAATTTCATTCTGCCAGCCTGTCCTAATAATTATTTTTGTTAGTGTAATTTGCACTGACGTTTGATAGGCAGTTGATTGGAGCAGTATGATTTCATCAGAATTAAAATTAATTGTAAATTTTGCTGCTTTCATTAGTCTGCTTTTATAACTATCATGCCCAAGCAGCAGGGGTTTGGCTCTGAAATACTCAATATCACAGCAACATTTGTTGTGTGTTTTTTTCTTTCTGAGATGATTGAACCTTTTAATTGAAGGGTTTGTGTTTGGAAGAGTTTTTTTATACCTACAGAAGATGAAAATTAGTGGGAAAACTATTTCAGGATGATTCTAAAATATGCTTTGAATGAAGGAATGTGCAGAGTTAAAAAAACAAACTCCTTTAGTTAAGCTTGAGATATTTTTCAGTCTTCTTAAAGGTAGTGATAGCGTTGTAGCTCCATGCATCGTGGTAAGTGGAAAGAAACCTTATGGTCAGTAATTAAAATATCTTTACAGGTATAAAACATATTGACTAATAGGTTTTATACAGAAATTATTTTTCCCCTTTAGAGTATGTAATTGTGTTATATAAACTTCAAAACAAGGAAATGGGTGCCCTGTTGATAGTTATAATTACAGAGCTGCTCAGTTTGATAATCATGATAAAGTCATTCTCTTCTTGATAAAGTTGTTCTTTCCTAGAAGGCTTAAATTACAAAATAATTATTCAAAAATAAATATTAGAACATCTTGGTACAAATGTAGACAGAGAATTCTCAAGGCAAATCTGAAGGGCTGACTGCAGTTTAGATATTTTACCTCACTGCATGTTGTAGCACTTCTATCAACCTGCGATATTAGAAAGTAGATAAATGCCGGATGTAAAATCCGGAATGCAGTTCTATGAGCTTCAGTTTGCTTTTAGACTTTTGTCCTGGTATTTTTGGTGGTTGATCTGTTTGTGTTTTTGCTCCATTGCAATATAACATCGGTAAGGCAACAGAGTGGACAAGTCAGGGCTGACGTCCTTGTCTTATTCAAGTCAATGACAGCTCTGTCATTAATTTCAGTCGCACCACGTAAATGATGGAAAAACCTAATATTTTAGAGAAACACCCAAATAGCGTATAATCAGTACTGTTTTACAGCATTCTAGAATAAGTTATTTTTTTTCTTCTAGAGACTAGGGATGATTTATGCTTCAATTTTTCTTCTTCTGAGGTACAGAATCCACCGGGGTGTAATTCCCCTTAGAACTGGAACTGTTTAAGACAGAATATGTTTGACCTACTAACTTTCAGTGACACATTTTTCTCAGAATCTTAAATTTTTAGAATTATCTATATCTAGGAATTGGGATGGGAAAAGTAAGAAATTCTTCTGGTTTATAACTTGACTCCTGTTTCTGCAAAATATGAACAAGACAGTGTTTATGGTAGTCAGAAAAATAGTTGACATGATTGTGTGTAAGTGAAGAATCTCTGGATTGTCTCAAAGTGTTAGCTGCCCATTTGCAGACAAGCAAGCTTTTAGTGTGCAATTTAGGTCAATGGATAGAGGGGAGAAGACGTGTTTAGGCGACAGATTTTAAATCACTATAATATAAATATGCTTCCCTTTTCATCCGGAATTTGCTTTCTTTCAAGGTAATTTAGTGAGGCAGACATGCACTTATGCCTGTCTTTGTAATTTTAGGGATTAGGATAGTGAGGATTAAATGCTGACCCTTAATCTTCAGTATCAACTTTAAGAGCGAAATATAATATGCAAATGGAATACATTCATTTTGTGTTTATATATTTTAATCTCTGTAATTTAGTTTTAAGAAGATGGAAACTCATCTTTGCCTTATTTATTTTGAATCCCAAAGCAAGATACCATTAAAATCTTTATCCTTGTATCTTAGAGGATAAATGTTTATCCTTTAGGGATTAAAATATAATTTTTAAAAAAAATGAGTTTAACCTAACACTCTTACATCAATTCAAGAGTTCTGTGTGTCTGATTTAAATGTATCCTTGAGTGTCACGTCAAACATTGATAGTGGGGAAAAATCATCCTGTGTTTATATTCTAAAATCACTGAATGGGATTTGCATTAGCAGAAATCAATTGGTTACTGTACCACAGATCAATTTTTGTCAGTTCATTGTAAGCTTTTCCTGAAAGTTTTGGATATATTTAAAGTATAGACTCCGAAGTCTGAGAAAGAGAGTGCTTATAAAGATATTCTGCAGTTATAAACAAGTAGGACATCTCAACCTGTACAAATGAATGATGCAGTATTAAGGAATCAGATCAAAAGGAAAGATGTAATATGAAAACCTGGCAAAAAAAAAAAGGATATGTGAAATAATTTTCCTTTTGGCATTAATACCAGAAATGTAAAGTACAATTAAAATACTTGGCCTAATTAGATTTATAATGGGTGCCCATACAGATGTGATTTTTTTTTTAAAAATATATATTTTGACATCACCATTCTTGAAACATTTTTAGGTTAGGCCATTATACTGATTACTTTAATATCTGCATGCTTCCTTTCTCTAATTTTTCTGATTTTAACTAGTTTTGTAGCAAATTTGAGATTTCTTCACACTGAGGGTTTAGAACACTCTTGTACGAGTTGTACATTGAAGTCTGTATCATTAAATGGTAAATTGATCACAGCAATGTACCACATTCCTGCCCAGTGAGTTATCATACAAGGACCATATTCTGACAACCATAGTCTTACAAAGAATAGTTTCTTCTGCGACAAATCTTTCAAGTATTTTGATGTCCTTTGGGAAGTCAAATGCTACCCAAACTGATACAGTTGTCAGAGCACGGATCAGCAGGGATATTGTGAGAGCTGAATAACAGCATGAACAATATATAAATAAATAAAAATGTCACCTACCAACTTTGATTCTATTATGGCCTTAGAAGTTGCATTGGATTACTGCACATGATTTGTCAGGAAATTCCTGAAACATCTAATTGTTATTTACAGATTAATTCCCTTGAGAAATATTGAAGAAGCAATAGAATGTGTGTTCATACTTCCGTTTCTCTGGTTTTGGGATGCTCTCTGGCCCTGAGGTGGCTCAGAGGTAAAGAAAAAAAAAATCAGGCCTTTTATATTGAGGATAAAAGTTCGCTCTCATGTCTGGTCCTTCCACAGATATTATGAAAGTGAGAAGCTACTTTGTGTCCTTATCATTCCCGAACACTTCTGTAAAAGCCAGAAACTATCTGGATTTTATTATAAGTTTCATGTTTTATTAATTTCCCCAATTGTATTGAATGGGAAAGAACATACCACACAGTAAAAATGCAGTCACACCTTGATTACTGCTCAGTAGAGACCTAACAAGTGTCAAGTGTTTTAGTTGTGCTTCACTGATATGCGCCTGAAAGACTGTGAAAGCATGCAGCAAGAAAAGTCAAGAAAAAGGGCTGTTACATGATATCCTGTACTCAGAGATAGCCAAGAGGCAATATACAGTATTTTAAGGCCTATCACAATGGTAACTTTGCATACGAATAAGTCATTTTAGCAATTCTTATTTATGCTAGGTTTACTAGCATATTTCAAAAAGTGTCAGAACATCTAATGGAGGATACTTGGTCCTTCCATCAAAGATAATATTATACTTTCTAAAAGTTTGTCTGTGTTAACAGAGTACATGTAGAGGATCACACGCTGTTACAGATGACATTTCTGGAGGTGGATTTTTCTTGAAGTTTTCTGCTAATTTCATGTTATATTAGGCTTAAGATGTCAGCAGGGATGTCCTCCTATTCAAAAAGAGAATCTATTTTAACTGTGTGTTGGTGTTGATTACTCAATGTGTTTTTGTGATGCTTCAGTCAAATCTTTCGTCCAAGTGTCAGGGACATTCTTTCTATACTGCAATGGTGTTAACTCAAATTAAAGCAATAAGTACTACGGTAAATAAGTGAGCCATCTAATATATGATTATATGGATACTTGAAGTTATGTGAGTAGTCAAACATACCTAACAGACCAACAGTAGTTTAAAAAAAGAGTTAGATGTTACGGAATAATCAGTAATGGTTGTTAGATAGTAGAAGGTTGCAGTGTAAAGCATGCTGTTCTGAGTTTCTAATCTGAAAATACTTTTTCTTGTTTTTGAAAGGACAAAAAGGAACCTTTTCTTTACATTGTCCTTGTAATATTTTTAAGCCCAAATGGTTGGAACTAAACATACAATTTTGTAAAACTGCATAAAGCCAATCAAATTCCAATAGACCTGCAGATTTATCAACCTACCCCATTTTTTGTGAGAGTATGGTTGATGCGATGGGTGTTGTGGTACCTCACAGAAATCAGCAGACTTAATTTTTGTTAGGGCAGCTGAACTCTGTGATCAAGGGACTTTCACTGACACCAGCTCATGATGCCCAAAGCTATAAACCTTGTCTGGAACCTGCTGTTAGACACAGGAGGGAGGGAGTGGCAGAAATCGAGGCAATGTGTAGATGCCAATACTTAGTTAATGGCTTTGATGAGAACATGTTAGCTAGCTCATTTTTAATGTGACATGATCAAGCAATGTAAGCTTTCATATTAGATGCTAGTCAAGTTAAAACCTAAGACTTCTCCGAAAGATTAACTCGATCTAGCTGAGTTAAAGACTTGTAAGTTGTGCTAGGAAACATGTCCTGACGTGTTAGAAATCCTCATCTAAACAAATTCTTAAAGATTCACGTAGGTAGGAACCAGCAGCAGCTGCAGTGTCAAGGGCATAAGTGCTATCTACGAGAAAATTTGCTAAATAAGTGGGCAGCTGCTTTCAGCACTAGCTGCCATTTCTCAGTGGTCTTCACAAGTGGCCTTCAGCAGAAAACATTACTGTAGCCCTTGAGGCAAGTGCGCAAGTGATGCTCATTTGAGGGCATTGGGGCTGACTGTACAATAGGCACCTAAAGCGTGAGCAAGGTTCAGAGGAGGCAGCCTCGGTGATAGACCTGGGCTCTGCACCAAACCCTGGCCCTGACACAGCCTGCTGCTGTCAGAGATTCAGGCGGTTCATGTGCCTGCTAGTTTAAGCTGTTTCAGGTTGTCTCTGGCACCCTTAAATACACAAAGTCTCTCAAACGCAGCTCAGATTTGGCAGATTTGGGGAAAGGCTGCATCCAGGTAATTTTTTTTCTGGAGGAAGAGAATAAACAGCAATGATGACTGCCACGCAGAAGCACATACAGCTATGCTGAAAAGCATGCATGTTTGTGCCTGACGTCTGGACGCCCAGATGTGTTGTATCCCCAAATATCCATACATTACAAGTGTAAAAACCTCAAAGCAGGTATGTCCATCCAGCCCCAGAATGCATCTGTGCATTTCCCTATGTGCTGTGGTGAACGAGTGTAACCTTGTCCTATCTTGAGCCTTACACCTTTAGCACTTACCCAAACCCCAATTTCTTCAGGCAGTAGGAGAGCTGTATGATTCACTGGTCTTATTAAAGTAACTGGAGAACTTTAAGAGTCCTAGCAAAATGTCCAAAGTCACTGTGACATAAAAAATTGGGAAGGGGAGGAACAATGAAACACTTTGGCCCAATAATTTCTTCTAATCCCTTAGAGGCACTGATTGTTGGGATAGTCTCCATGGCACTAACCACCAAAAGTGCGTGAAATGTTTGTTGGGAAGTAATAGTTCCTTGCGGAGTTCACTTCCAGTGCTCAAAAACCTGTCCATTTAGAAACACGCTATTATAACCTCTGGGACCGGTCTTGCTGTAAAATCAATATCTGAAGGTAGTCACTTTATATCTGATGCATGAGCCCGGGTGATTTTACTGGCTGCCTGTTGTTAATATGGACCACTGCCTAATTGTCATTCCAGAAGAGGATCCAGATGTCCCTTACCCTCTCTCTCCAGTCCACTGTGGCTTTCATTACCAGAAGAAAATTCCTAAAAGGTGATATCATTTACTGTTAGAACCTAAGCAGTACGAAGGCCATCCCTCCTTACACCTTTAGGCTAGCAAACTGATTTTAAAATGAACACCTTTCCTCAGCACCAGAAATGCATGTGATTGCACCTACTGGTCCACATGCAATCCTGTTTGAATATTCATAGATTTACCCTTAGCGTCCTTAAGCCTGTGTCTTTTGCTGTAAAATCTCAGTTCTCATTACTCCCACATGTTGTAGCAGTGGCACAGGATTTTTTTCAGCGTGTTTGCTAAGGAGAGGTACAAATGTGACATTTGACTCTTGACTTGAGTGGTTGTATTTCACACACAGTATTCAAATGCCAGCACAAAAGATACATGTGGAGAGAGGTCAAACTTGCTCCCAGTCTTTAGGTGAGTTTACATTCTTAGCAACCAAGTTGAAGCTTTATTTACAGAAGATACCTGGTCTTTTTTATTTATTATTATTTCTTTTCTTCCCATGGAAACATTTTGGTAAGAATCATGAGTCTAAATTACCCCCAAACACAAGAAGATCTTCAGGTGTTCTAAGTCTACCCATATGCTTGCTGTAAAATACTCCATAAGTGCATTTTGTAGTGTTTTACAGAAACATCACTGCCTGTTTGAGAATTGCTGTTTGTTTGAGGTTGTTTTTTTATGGAGTAAGTAAAAATGTAGCCAACGTGGATACTGTAGGTAGCTTTTAATACCAGAAACCACCCTTGTTTATATTAAATTTACATTTGTTTCCCCTTATTTCACTGACTGCTAAGATAATGATGAAGGCCTTTCAGGCCGTGATTTGCTAGAGATACCCGGAACCCTAATAAACCTTTCTATCACTTCTGTTAAAGAGAACATTTTTAAGAAAATATTCTCTCACCTCAAAGTACCATCACCTATGCTCTTCCTCTCTTGTTCTTAAAACTAGACTGTTTAAATACAAGTCAGGAAAAGCTTGTTTTTGCAAGGATTAGATTTTCTGAGAATGCATAGTCATAATTTTTTGTCATATATAGAATACAAATTGCATAGTGTTTCAGTTTAAAAAAGCCCTTAAATTAGTTTTAAAAGCTGTGGGACAAAGGACTTGTCTTACAGGGGGGTGGGGGTTGAGGAAATGTGCTTAATACATAGTACTGAGCTTACTGTATATTTAAAGTAGATATATACCTTGCTGCTATGAATCTTTGACAGAGTGCCAAGAGCTGCATTGCCAAAGGTATAGCATTTCATTTATTTCTTTAGGCTCAATAGCGGTTACTGGTAACATGTGTTTGTAGGGTGTCAGTTCTGATGGAATTTTTTTACCTGGCCTTTTTCCAAGTAATGTTGGTATGTGTTTAAAATGCTTTAAAAATAAATCAAACTTTTGTGTTTCTGCAATAGAAATTCCAGACAGAGTGATAAACTGGGATTCACTTGCCATCACAATTTTTTTCTGTATTTTGTTTATGGAAAAGGACTTTGTTCTTATTATTTTGATTTTCAGTAGGCTAAAGCAATTTAATAACTAGGAATAAGTACTCAGGACAAATGTCTAATACTTTAAAAGATCTTTTAAATAAGAAAAATATTTTTCTCCCCTCTATCAGAAAATGCTTATAATGTTCCTTCCTTTGCGTAGCTTCTTTTCTCTACCACATCTGATATTTTTGTGTATTGCATCTTTGCAGATGTGCTTCTGTGGCTCTGAAATATTTGTCGCTTCTCTTTTTGAGACACAGACACCTATTATAGACTGACCCTTTTCATACTGAGACTTTATGTTGATTGCTGTGCACATCTAGGATCTCTTCTGGGGGAGGCACTCGACACATGCTGTGTGTTTGATAGCTAAAGGATGCTTGATAACACCTTTCCCCATAACTCTGTCAGGACTCCCAGAAAAAAAGGATTCCCAGGAAAAAGGAATAGGGCTGTGAAAAATTCAAGTCTGTGGGTCCTCAGGACACTGTAGCCAGGGAGAACCCCCTGCAAGTGGAAGTAAGATGCCTGCCGGGAGCAGAGTTTCTGCAGCAGTACTTCTATCCTCTGATCTCTGCATGCTTTCCCCAGGTGACAAACTTCCCCTTTGCTTTGTGGGCATCTGCTACCCTGGGCTCTTTCTCCTGTGGATGAATATATAAATCTATCAGCCTGGTAAGGTGGCCAGCTAAAGCTTGCCAGCACTTTGTACCAGCTGTTCAAAAGAAGCTGCTTAATGCTGGTGCCCTGGTTCATATACCTTACACCTGCATTTGCAGAAGTGCTGAGCACCTGCAGCTGCTAGCCTGCTTTGTTCCCTCTTTGTGAAAGTTTGGCCTGTACTGTCTCAAGCTGAGCCTCTAGAGCTGAAATTCCACCCCTCAAAAATCAGTGACTGTTTTCCAGAAAATTACAGGAATAAACACGAGCTTCTGATAAGCTGGGTCATATTTTCTGTCAGTTATTTTTAAAGCAAACGGTTTGACATATATTAGAATTTGGCCTTTACCTCTGTCTGCCAGGGAACTTCAAGTCTTTCTTGCTTTAAGGAAAGATGTTATTTTCTTCGGGAAAGACTTACTGTTGATTATTCTGCGCTGTGATGGCTTTTTTTATTTTTCAAAGGATGTTCAAATTTAGAATGATTTTACAGTTTTATAACGGCATAATCCATAAGCTGTTTATAAAGTGTAACGATACTGAAAAATAAGTATTCAATATTCAGCATTTACTGTGAATATGCAATAGCAAATATTTACTGCTACATTTGCTTCCAAGTTTCATTGCATATCTGGAAGCTTTATAGCAGTTCATATTTTCTTACCAAACTGATAATGTGTTATTAATTCAGATGAAAAAAGAGGTAGCTCTACCAGATTCTTCTGTTTTGTCCCAGGTTTGAAATTTTATGAGAACCAGACTACACATTCCTCTGCTGTTAGACAGTAGTATTTTCAGAGATGCTAACCTGTTAGTGATTAGCCCAGACTGGTGTCTTGGATGCTTGTGGTATCAGAAAGCCCTTCCCTGAGGACTTCTCTGGTCCAAAGAGAATTTCCACATTTGAGCTTGAAAAAAATGGTCTGAACCTGCATATATTCCCAACTAAGGGTCAAATCCCATGAGTCCATGGGAATTCTGCCTGAGTAAAGACTGTAGGTTTTGACCCTTTGCGATTTATTTGTTTCTAGTACAGATGTTTAAGTCATTTAAAATTACGTGGTCCAGTGTTCAAAGAATTTGTTGCCTAACAGACCTTTTACTTCTAACCCCAGGTAATTCATTGTCTCTGCTTATTGGTGTCTTTGTACTTAACTCATCCTATATGGCAAATTAAGGAAAATTCAGGCCTCCAGTAAAATGATTATCCAGGAAAGTAAGTTACAAGGTATCGCATCTTGTATGTGGCCCAAAAGGTCATTTTAGATTTATTTGTAAAAAATAGCTGTCATCTTTATGATATTACTATTGGTAGTGCTAGAAGGTAATTCCTTTGCTATATTTGTACATTGTGCTATGGAAGAATCTGCTTAGTGATCCTGATCATTGCCTCTATATGTTCTACTGCTTTTACCATAAAGGTATATTTTTAGAGATTCATCTATGAATTTTTAATAGGTGCTTCCTTCTACAGCCTATAACTTCAGCTCTCTATTCTAATTGGATGGTAGAATAGCTATGATATTTAACATGGTCAAGTTAAAGACATTAATTGGAATGTCAGAATATGCCATGTGTTGTTGATTTTGAGTTTGTGCATGCACAAACATACACACCTGTTTTCTGTGTATGTGCATTAAATCACGTAAGCACATCACAATATAGAGACATGTTTTATCACATGGGTACCTGATGCTGTTTTTTATTAGAGTAGTGCAGAATGTTCTATAGAAATTCAGTATCTACAAAGATATTAACATGTATATATTAACATATACAAAGATATTAACATTTCCTGTGCAGCCTGCTGTAGGTGACCCTGCTTCGGCGGGGGGGTTGGACTAGATGACCCACAGAGGTCCCTTCCAACCCCTACTATTCTGTGATTCTGTGATTCTGTGATTCTGTGATGTTCCCTCTTACGTATGTTTGTGATACATATGTCAGGCTCTTCTACAAATCTTCGGATTAAGGAAAGACTACAGTAAACTGTATGCACTATTTTTGCTTATATTTTATATTTTAATTTAAATATTTGTATTACAAACTGATTTTTGTGCTTTAAAGTCTATTTCTTTAGATGAGCAACTGCAATCTGAACTCAGCCTAGTACTTACGGAAATAAAACCTACTGACTTTGCAGCAAGCAGCACCTACGAAAGGGGAAGACTAGCATGAGCTAGAAGGTCAAAAAAGCAGGGCTGATCCTCTCTATTTAGTATCCCTGGAAATCTTCATGGCAAGAAACAAATTATTTTCCTCCTCACACTGTTTACAATATTCAGATCATCTTTCTGAAATGGTCCTCTGCAGCCTAGAAAAGAAAACAAAAGCCAAGAAGTTTGTGTGGAGAGGCAATAATTATAAAAAAAAAAAGAGAAGAGGCAGAGTGATTTTTTCCAGCAAGCTTAACAGTAAATTTCATTTAATAGCAAAGAACCTGGCTGCTAATTTGGAGAGTGACAAGAAGGAAGGAGGAAGAAATGGAATTCTGCTAGTTGATAAGCTTTAGTTTCTTTTCCTGACTCACTTGTTTGCTTGGAGATGTAAGCTACCACTTCTGATGCCTGTTTCTCTCCTTTCTTCTCAGCTGTTGCTTTCGCTACAGCCCCCATAAAACTTTTCACCACTTTGCTGTATGTCTTTCATAATCAGTCATATGAAATGCCTTGCATAATCTTTCTGCAGTCACAGTAGAGGAGAGGACACAACGGTACTAATGCCATTTGCTTCTGCTAAGGACAAGAGGAGACAGAAGCTCCATTTCTAAAGTGGGCACTGTGTAGTTTTACTTATTGATTTACAGAGCGCTTATTATCATAGTAGAACGTTATAATGAACATAGCTGAAGACTGAATATTTGTTGAAACATGTCTGAGGCATTTCTACATGTTGCTTGGGGGATGAATTAATTTACATGATGTTTTACTTTTTAAATAAAACAATTCATTATAGAAATCAAAATGTCAAATCTAAAGGCTCTTATCTGTGAGCTCTCATAAATTATTTCCTTGAAACTTTTTTGGAGCAGGACTCTTCGCATATTCCTCCCTCAAGCCTAAATTACAAACAATGAGTAACAAGTTACTGTAAGTGTAATGGTAATTAACCATGAAAAAACTCTCTTGTTTTGATTTTCGTTGATTTTGCCATTAGATAAAAGCGTCTCTTTACTGTGGATTTTTAGGTTTTCAGTTCTTCAAGTTTCTCAGTGTTTTTCGGCCTTTTGTTCTTCATTTTTTTAAGTCATCACTTACCTGCATATGTCATTACATGAGAGTCTCTCAGGTGGGATTAGCCTCCTGTTTACAGTGCTTTGGCAGCAGCAAAATGGTGATTTCTGTTTGCATGCTGGTGAAGTTCTGGTGGTGAGCCGTTAAATAAAATGATCTGTCCCCAGGCCAATCAGTTGGCTCATTGCCAGTAATCCAGTACAATTAAGTATTAAAGACTGGAGTGCTCCATTATTGCAAGACATCTCACTGCAGTCACCTGGAAAAGCAGAGAGCTCAGGAGGGGAAGAGTGAACAGAACATTTATTTTCACTGGGGTATGCTAATTTCATTGGTTTTGTTTTTTTTTTTTAACATATGAGATTTAGATATCCATAAATTTAAAATTAGCATTTACATTTTCAATTTCATCTTTATTTTCCTTCCAAAGCTGAGGGTCGTGAGAAGGAAGAGATGAAAGTATAGAATCATAGAATCATTAAGGTTGGAAAAGACCTCTAAGATCATTAAGTCCAACCGTCAACCCAACACCACCATGCCTGTTAAACCATGCCCTGAAGTGCCATATCTACGCGTTTTTTAAACACCTCCAGGGATGGTGGTTCAACCACTTCCCTGGGCAGCCTGTTCCAATGCCTGACCACTCTTTCAGTAAAGACATTTTTCCTAATAGCCAATCTAAACGTTCCCTGATGCAACTTGAGGCCATTGCTTCTCATTCTATCACTAGTTACTTGTGAAAAGAGACCAACACCTGCCTCACTACAGCCTCCTTTCAGGTAGTTGTAGAGAGCAAGAAGGTACCCCCCCAGCCTTCTCTTCTCAAGACCAAACAACCCCAGTTCCCTCAGCCACTCGTTATAAGACTTTTTCTCTAGACCCTTCACCAGCCTTGTTGCCCTTCTCTGGACGTGCTCCAGCACCTCAATGTCCTTCTTGTAGTGAGGGGCCCAAAACTGAACACAGTACTCGAGGTACGGCCTCACCAGTGCCGAGTAGAGGGGGACGATCACTTCCCTACTCCTGCTGGCTACACTGTTCCTCATACAAGCGAGGATGCCATTGGCCTTCTTGGACACCTGAGCACACCGCTGGCTCATGTTCAGCCAGCTGTCAACCAACACCCCAAGGTCCTTTTCCACTGGGCAGCTGTCCAGCCACTCTTCCCCAAGCCTGTAGCATTGCATGGGGTTTTTGTGACCCAAGTGCAGTACCTGGCATTTGGCCTTGTTGAAACTCATACAGCTGGCCTTGGCCCGTTGATGCAGTCTGTCCAGATCCCTCTGCAGAGCCTTCCTACTCCCTAGTAGTTCGACACTCCCGCCTGACTTGTTGTTGGCCGCAAACTTATGCCAAGTAAAGTAGGAAAGAACTAACTCAATTTCTGGGACTACTTCTGCTGTTCTCGACTAACTTTCTTAGTAAAACACAAGATTTTGTGGTCCCATTCTATTTTCCTCCTACTTAAAGGCTCTTGTGTCAGCTGCTGCTGTACTCCTGCACACATTTGAGTGGTTTCGTAGTGGCAACAAAGTTAGAAATTTGTCAAATTATTTAATAAACAGTTTTTATTGTTTACTTTATAATTCAGTGTTGGGAATGCCAATTTTGTGTTCCACTACTGGTCTTAATTTATTTTCCACAGCCTTGCAAGTAGTGATTTTTCATTTGTCCAAAAGGCACTGAATTCTGATGGGTGGAATTTTACTAGGATGTGCCTTTTCTAGCCATAAGGGCAGTAGCACTGTAAACCACACCAAATCTAAAGCAATGTCTTTTTGAAGTTCTGTAAACAGAGGAAATGGCCAAACATGTTAGGTATTTGAAAATTTTGCAGCTAATCACAGCTAATCAGATAGAAAATCACACCTAATGTACACAAAGGAGTGTTTAAAATCTTATTCATATATAATAACTCAAGAAAACCACACCTTTTGTGACTTTGAGCTAGACTCACTTTATAGGTGCTTCAAGGTGTTTGCGTGTGAAAGGGAGGGAAGAATTTGGCCTATTTCTCCCCTTCAGGAACTTGACATTTGTAAAATCCCATAAAATTATAACAGTCTCCACGTTTATGGCAAGTGAGAAAGTCAGAGGATAGAATTATATTAAATAAGTGTTAGCACAGTCCTCTGAAGACACAGACAATATACAGGTTTTACTGATGGAGAAACTGAGTCAAAGGATTGTCAAATTGTTTGTTATGTTTTACAGCTCAGTCACAGTTGCACATAGCAATCGGCTATTCCCAATCATATTTTCCAGCTCCTCTCTCTAAAAAGCACTAAACAATAGTTTTGAGAAAGATGAAAACAAATGGGTTAAGGAGAAGTAGTTCTAGTTTCACCAGGGGCTGCTCAAAGTTCTATCGATGCCAGATCTTTCCCAGGGTGAAAATGAAAGAATGAAACAACCAGGAAAATTAAAACTCTTTTAAGACTTGGAAAAGTTAAAAGAAATGCAAAAGTAGAATGAGTTAATACTAGCCAAAGGAGCCAGGGGAAATAAGAATAGCTTTTCAAATATATTGGAGAAAAAAAGAAATAATGGAATGAAAAGGCAAACTCAATAATAAATGAAGAGGGTGACAAAATGAAAGCTGTTTCTGAAATGGCTGCTGCACTGAGCTACTTTCAAAATGAGTCTTTGACAAGAAAAATGAAAGGAGTAAGGACATAATAGATCAAGAAATTAAGACCTTTTCAAAATAGTTGTTGATAAAAAAAGAGTAAGGCAATACTTAGAAAAAAAACACAATAAATGCAAATCAGCAGGTCTGGGTGATAAGCATAGTATGGTCTTAAGAGACATAGATAATGAATTTACATAATCGCTAGTAATTATTTTTGAAAAGTAAAGTACAATTGAGGAATTATCATAGGAGTGGGAAAAATCAAATCTAATACCGATCTTTAATAAAAAAAAGAGTAATTCAGGTAATTACCACTAGGCTGCCTGTTGTTTATAAAGCCTGGTGGTGTAATAGGAACTTTACCAAAGCTGCAAGAAACGTTCCTTACCCCACAACAATTTAACTTTCGACTTGATATGTATTAGCTGAAGACGACTTAAAAGTAAAGTGGTTTGAAGCATGAGAACAGTAGGAATACAGAGGGTTTTTTGTTCATTCTCTATGTGTACATATCTTCATGACTGCATAAAGATTTGTGTTCTATTTGCAGTAATAACAATGATTAAGAAAGAAGATAACGAATATTATTGCTGTGACGCTGAAGGTTTTACCCCATAGTTTCTCTTGTCTCTACTTGC
The DNA here is from genome assembly GCF_030867145.1 of Opisthocomus hoazin. Lineage (NCBI taxonomy): Eukaryota > Metazoa > Chordata > Aves > Opisthocomiformes > Opisthocomidae > Opisthocomus > Opisthocomus hoazin. Next base: position 36,193,308 of record NC_134416.1, on the reverse strand, counting down.
TAAGCCCAAAGGCATTTCCAGGAGCCCAAGAATATCCAGGCAGGTGCTACTTGCCTCCTCCCTGTTGCCTGGCCCCTCTGACTGCCACATATGGAGATGAATAAGATGGAGCTGTGCTTCAAAGGGCTCTTGACCATAGTTTATTCCTGAATTACACACACTCACACAGTGTGGAAAGAGAAGTGAGCAAGCAGATAAAATAAGAGAAGTGGTCTTCTGGGCTGGCTTTCCCACAGGCTTCTTGGGTGGATAGTCTGATCTGGCTCTCCCTTTTACTCTTCCCAACACCTGGTTCCTAGAGGGTGTACCCAGGGGCTTGTGAGGGTTTAGGAAGATGCCTTTTCCAGCTCTTCTCTGAGAAATCTGGAGGAACCTTGCACCACTTCCTGAGGAAACACAGGAATGCAGATAAAAGAATTTTGCAAAAGGTTTTTGGGCGGTTGAGATGAACTTGAAAGTGCCTATACTGCCACACAAATTTTCCACTTGGTTGCAGCAGTGCAAGTTGTATTTTGGGGATGGAGTAAGGTATCCAGAGGTGTTCTGCAGATGTGAGTGAAAGACTCAATTTGTTGATCATGTGATTAAGGAAGGGGAGGTAAACAGACCATTCATTAAATCTGCAGGTCATACTAAAACTGGGAGGTGTTGCCAACACCAGCGAGGACAGAGTGCGACGATATAAAAAGAAGTGAGGACAGGTTAGAAATATGGACAGGAAATGACAAAATGGGATTCAACCTGGCAAATGGAATCTGATACATCTGCTGAAATAATAACGCAAAGTGCAGATATTCAGCAGGAGAAAGACACTTGTAAAGAACTGATGTTTGAAAAGGGCCTAGGGGTGACAGTGGGCAGAAAATTGGGTATGAGTTTGCAATATGATATGACAAACAACTGACCTCCCTCCCCAACAGTTCTGTTCTTGCTGGAGTCATGCTATAAAATAGAAATGGGATAGAACTCTTCTATAAACGATGATAAGACCACAGATATAATACTGCACACAGCTTTAGGCATGTCATAAAACAATAATAGATATGAATAGGTGTAGTAATTGGAAGCTCTCTCATAGCGAAATGAGACTGGACAATGAATTCTGAAATATATAATAAGAAGTCATTCTGCACGGATGGATGAACGCTGCTGTCTTTTTCAGCTTTAATTTTCATGTTTCCATTGAAGGCAAGTAAAATGAACAGTAGTTATTGTTTAACCAAGTTTCTTTTCCCATCAAACATGTTAATTTCAGTTTTTTCTGGGTCAGATATTTTGTTAACCATGACATCTTGGCACCAAACTAACCGTAATAAGATGCCCCTAGCCCAAGTGGTTCAGTTCATTGCGAGGTGAACTGCAGTAGGATGTGCTAGTTTTCTTCCCTGAGATAACAGACGAAAGAAGACTACCCATAAGAAAAGACCATTTTAAAACATGCTTATCCTTATCTGCACATTTAGACTTTTAGACATTTGCCAATTGACTATTTTTCAGCCACGCAGTCAAAAGTCACATTACATGTGTGTAAATATATGTATATGTTTATATACTAATACACATGTCCTACTCTAATGTAGTCAGGTAATGATACTTGATAATTTACTCCGCAATTTGCATAGGTGACTTCTCTTTTTATCGGTTTGCTCTCCTGGAAGAGGGCTGTCTTTGGCAGAAGCAGAAATACAGGGAATAATGTCCTTCAGAACAGTGGCTCCTGAAGTAGGGTACAGAAGGATGAAACAGTTGCTAATAGTCCTCCAATAAGTACAGCTGTTGCTCCAGGCATGTGTGGATGCTGCAGACCTTTTGATTTGTATCCAGCTGTTTTTCTCTGCTTTTAGTGGTTCTAGAAAGCCAGCCGGGTCCTGTTTGCCTGGGCCTTTTTGCCAATGCTCTATTTCTTATGTCTAAAACCATGTTTAGTATGTGGAGTTAATACAGAGAGCCAAGTGAGATCCTTGGCAGCTAAATAAGCATATTTTCCTTGCCCATGTCCTTCACAGAACAGGGACTGTTTAGATATTATCCACTATAGTTTTTCATGTCATACTAACTACTGTAGAATTTAAGTATGTGTACTGACACATTGATAAGAAAACAAAACAGACAAATATGCCTTTCAGTAATGTTTCTATTATAAAAGCAACCAACAAAGATTTTTGGTTACTAATGTCATTGAAAATACATTTTTGTTAAAATGAAAGGGTCTACTGTTCTCTCTTTTACTTTATAAAAGTATTTTTTAATATCAGTGTGGAAAGATACTTTTGTGTTGACCTTCAGTGAAGCTGCCAATACAATTGAATGCTCTCTCTAACACTGACCATTTTTGCTACTGTTAGATGAGCCTGTAGCAAAGTCTTATAACCTGTTGCTGGATAAAGAACAGAAGTGGGATTTCATTGTGACATAAATATCACATTTAGGAGGTTCTACTAGTGTAACGGCACACAACCACGTTGGGGTTTTTTTTCGCCCTTACTTAGACATATTAGCAATGCACTTCATAAGACAGAGAGAGACTCTTCTGGTCAAGTAGCCTGGTTATACTGGTTATATATCTATACTCAACAAGCTAAAAATCATGCAAAGCACCAAAATTGCAAGAGAATAATCCATTATCTCCAAGCAATATTGAACGAAGCAGTAGTTGCTTGTTTTCTCTAGTAATCACATTAAGAGTTATAAATAAAGGACTAAGCCCAGGGTGAAAAATAGAAATTGAAATGAATATTCAGAAAAGATGTACAAACTATTTTTATGCCAGTATTTGTGCTACATTTGTGCTGAGCAATTTGCAGAGCTTGCACCTCCACCTTCTCTGTTCAATATGCATCTTAATACCTTGCTAAATCAGCTTTTTAATATAGCTTTTGATTTACTGTGTTCACGTAAAGATTTCCAGTTTTTAAAACATATATGCTGGTGCACAAGAGCAGCATTTAAGATCAGAACTGGACTATTAAAGTTTCCCATTTTTCAAACAATAAAAGTAAGCTGAAATTCTGAAAAGGCTGAGTGAAGTCCTTTACTAGAGGAGAGAGAAAACAGCCCACAAAGTGTCCATTACCAGTGCTGTAGGTGCAGGTTCCATAACTCACACTGGTGGTAGCTGCAGCCTGAAAAACATAAGGGTGGGAGACCATGTCCCTAAGCTTTGGTTCTCCCAATCTCCCACTTGAAGAGCACTTCAGCGGCATGTTGCAGGTATATACTGGCCAAGCTGGTGACAATGGGATTGTATGCAGAAAGAAACAATTCAGGGATATGATGACAGCCATGTATCCCTATACAGATCCTGTAGACATAAATACATGGGCTGGATTGCTTTTGTTGTTAGAGATGATCTTAACTAAGGTGAAAAAAATGAAAACAGTAACAAGGGTTGATGCAATTCCATGCTGCTTTGACAATCAGTGCCACAATAAAATTGTTATAAATAAAATGCCACAAATAGAGAGATGGTTATTTTATAAGAAGTTTTAACACAGTTTTGTAATCTCTTTGTAGTACCAGTTTTCAATATTTTATGAATAAATAGCCACTGTAATTTGTAGGGGATTGCTATTTTTGATGTTGGATTTACAAAACAGAGGTAACAGACATAATGCATAGTGACAAAGTAGTTTCTTTGATAGCGGATTGCCTCTGTTGCAGGTATCTTAACTTCCCAGAGCTGGATAAAGTTCTTGGTAGTGTTCCTAGCTTTTTAATAGTTTCTATATGGCTTCTGCCATTTTATGTGAAATACAGTAAATGGGTGAAAAATTAGGCAAATACCCACGGGAGGATCAAAATAATTTATACTACGCCACAGACATTTCAAGTCTCAGTCTCTGAGCAACCACTTGCTGAGCTGAGTAGCTCAAAATGGTAAAGTATACTCCATAAATCAGAAATCCAAGTCAGGGTTTCTGAAAAAACATTATTTTGCCAATTTTTTTTATTAAAAACAGTACAAAATATGTAGTTTAACGTAGGCCTTCTGCAGGCTTCAAGGAATTTGAGGATTTTGAGAAAACAAACTTTATTTAAATGAACAAGCAGTATATTTAGAAAGATATATAGTTATCAAGCTTTCTAATAACGCTAATGGAATTTATGCAAAATACTTTGTATAACCCAAGAATTTACCAGGTATCTGAAAATATATGACTATCAAAGTGTGATGTATTTGTTCTAGAGGAATATATGTTAATTGCATATGCATGTGGAGTTAGCGATCACCAGAGTCAAAGAATGGACAGGCCTGGAAATCAAAATCTCCCCTTTATCTATGGAATGGATATACACCATATTGCTATATAATATTATATTTCACACTGAGTCTCCAGGCCATTATCTCTAGGAATGAGGGAGACTGTGTGCTGCCCCACATCTCAAACTCTGATGAAGCAGCAAATTAGTGCCAGATAAGGTGTTGGCTTTTTTATGATGTGGATGCATCTGGTAGAAATGAAGTCTACAAATTAGCCTTTGCTTAAACCAGTGAATAATTATTACGGGGTAAGAATTTTAATTAATTATTCTGGACTTCTACATTTTTTGGTAAATAGCACATAGCAATAAAGTTTCTTCTGTTATCAAATACAGATACTATGTCTTGTGATTTAAGTGCTGGCTTGTTTGCAGGTATTTGTTTGACTGATAGAAAACGTGAGCTTTTACCCCGCAATTGCAAGATAGAAAGGAAATTATGTTTATTCTGTTTAGTTTTACGCAGTGTGGCTTGTGTCTGCCAATAACTAACAATCCAGCTACAAGCATCTAAGAGGACGGGTACGAAATGATAAAGTCAGGAATGTGATTCAAGTACCATTTAGGATGGAAAATCTAGAATTTTAAAATGCTTTGTGGTTCCAACGGTAATGCTGCTTTCATTACTACTGTACCTCAAATTAGCAGAAAGAAAAGCTTCTGAAGTTAAGATTACCCATAGGATTTGTAAATCAGATTGATGGAAGTAATTGGTAAACTGCTTAATCAAGCCTTGCTTAGAGGTGAATAAGGACCGCAGGATAGAAAATGTAGGCTGTATAAGTAACCCAACAAGTCAGTAGAGTTCTTTTTTCTGAAAGAAACAAAGATAGCAGTAATTAATGACCCTGACTCTGTGCCAATAAAGCTTTCTTCTGACAACTCCAACTTAATTAAAACTTAAGACATTTCAATGGTCTCAGAAAGCCCCTGATGGGGTGAACTCTTGCAAACTCGTGAGAAAATTTTGTAAATTAAAGGAAAAGATGTGTGTTACCACTGGTGCCATGACTCTAATCCCTGGCAGTCAAAGAATCTATTTAGCCAAAGCCTTTTCTTTTAACTGGCTCACACCTGCAGGCTTACTGGCACTTCCTCTGTACCAGAGAAGGCAGTTTTTGTGTTTTACGGAAGATCAGATAATAGGAGTCTTGCTGTTACTTTTGTTTTTGTGCATTGTTCATTAGGCTGTGAGTGTTGCAGGCACACTTAATATGCTTGGCTAGCTTGGGGGGAGAGCAGTGGCTGAATGCTTTAGGTGGTGCGACATTAGTGAGGATGGGCTAGCAAAAAAATGAGTTTAGTGCAAAAGTGCTTCAAATTAAAACTCACAGCTGATGAGGCAAGCTGAAAGGCAGAGCCTGCTGTTCTTCACACATCCCAGTTACAAGGAACAATATTCTGTACCGGACAGTGCTGTATTTAGACAATAGGATATGGGGCTTTCAGATTATCCTTGCTCCTTTATATTAATGTAGTTTTTGTTCATTATGGACCAACTGGTGTAAGAATTGCAACCCCCCCCCCCCCCCGCCCCCAGTACACTCTCTGGAAAGGAAAGCTTGGTTTGCATTGCAAGGAGTCAGGCTATTTTGGGAGCTGACCTGTCTGCTTTATTAACAAACATGGAATTAAATTCTAGAAATAACATCAGTTGCATACTAATTGGTCTAAATGGTTACTTGATTTACATAAGAAAGAAAAAGGAGTTTAATTTCATCTCCCATTCCAGAAAGTGCTTTTGTGTGTTATATTGTGAAAATCTTGTCCACCCTCCTTTTCTGTGGCCTTAGGCAATCCTGTATATCTGAGGCAGTGGAGAAGGTATATTCCGGACTGCCTTTTTCTTTTTTGGATGTTGTGGGGGGAAGTGCGGTCTAATTGGCACAGAAAAGCTTTGCTCGTGTATAGGTCAAGGCTTAGGTATATTTTTTAGAAATAGATACTGGGGGAAAGGATAGAGAGCTCAAGGTACTCACGAGTCTCTTCCTTTGAACTCTTTTGAGAGTTTTGATGATGCTAATTATGAGGTTTGTTTTCACAGGTGATGAACCATAACATACAGGTGCTTGGGCTGACATTTTCTTTTTTACCGTGACTTGGGGAAGAGTGGGGGAAAATACAGTCACAGACTTGTAACTTTTCGATCGATTGGCATTTAATTCACCACGTCAAGCTGACACAAAAAAAGAAGGGGGAAGATAAAAGAGGAGTCTGTAGGAGTTTACAAAAATATACTAGATGTGTCATATCTCCATAGTGCTGGAAAGATTCACCTACCAGTTTTTCAGTAACCACTTTCAGATATTAAAATAGGGGCGGGGAAGACAGAAGTTGGAAAAGAGGCAGAGGAAAGTAGAAATCAACATGTTTGATCCAATACAGAAACTATTGTCTGCAAGAATTTCAGGATACCAACCATAATCTAACTAATCTTTATCCAAATAAATACCACCTGTACCATTTGATATCTGAAGGGAAAAGCAGCCCAATGCAATGTATTAGAAAACTCCTAGAGTTGTACTGAACTCTCAC
>NC_134416.1:36111513-36181513 GCF_030867145.1 Opisthocomus hoazin | reverse complement strand
TCTTGCCAAATCTTCTGGAGCGCTTGTAATTTCCTCTGTACAGAGCCCAACAGGCTCATCAGCAGCAGAAGGTAAACATAATAGATGTGAGGAATTTCTAGAGATTTATGAGGTTTAGCTTTCTGAAACGTACACTGTATCTGGCAGTCCTAGGATGTGGCCACATGTGGACTCTGTGAATTGAAAATGTTATAAATGGGGCATCATTTAGCCCTTGTTAGAAACAAAATTTAGGAACAAAAGATGCATTCTGCAACGTTTTCTATCATTTCTGCCCTGCAACAGCGTGTTTTAGCTCAAAAGCATAATCATCAGGGACGTTAAGCTTTTGTTAAAATGTCTACGAAATTTGACAAACAAATTAATATCCCTATTATTTAATAAATTAGGCTTACTACCTACAGTCACCTATATCTCTTCACATTGAAACCATCAGATCAGAGATCATTATACAGTAACCTAGGAATATGAAACTAAGGAGACTGGCATTATTGGGATTTGGTATCAAAAACTTCAGAGCAAAAAATGTAAAAGTAGAAGCCTCATAACGGTACCATTATTCTAAACATTAATTTGTTAAATTCTGCCATCTGTTTATGAAAATATAATTGAAAAATTGCACTCCTACATCAGTTTATTGAGCTGATAAAAGAAGATACATTAGCAAAGACAGAAATATGCCATCCTAATGATCATGATAATATCACTGCATGTTAAAGTGCTCTTTTAACCTTTTTCAGTGGGCTTTACTGATATTAATTAATCAGCTTGAATGCTGTCAACATCTTAAGCACTAGAGTGCTAGTTCCAATTCTGTGACAGGCATTTCTCTGCATCTTTTTCATTTATATGTTTAGCTAGAAGAGCCTAGAAGAGCATTAGCGGAACAGTAGAGAGGGGCCTCTTCTTCCTGCCCATTGTTTACCCATAGTATTGCATAATGGAAGAGCTCATGTCCATAAGCCTAGATTTTTCATGGCCTGTTTTATCACTGTTCTCAAGGACCTACATAAATGAAAGACGGGATCATTTAGAGATAAATGTTGCTGAGAACATCACTTTAGCCCTCATCATTTTCCGCAATACACTAGAGCAGAGGGAAAAGGTAGACTTTAGTGAGAAAGTTGGTTAAGCAATAGCTTCTCTGACTTCTGAGAAGAGTATCACTTGAAATGTTGCCCGTTGGTGTGCTTACAATCTAAAAACTTTGCATGGCAGCACTATGCTTTTGTTTCTGCCGAGTAATAATGCTCTGGGATGCTTCCAACTGTAGCAACCAAAATGCTAAGATTGAAATGATAACCATTTACATATCAGCTTTGGGCCAATAACTGATTCTAATGGACACTGTTTCCAAAAGTTTTTGTGCATTGATTTCCTAGCATTTCTCCCCTTTCACTAACACTGTAAGCACAGTGCATGTGGGAGAATGGACATTTTTATCTCCCAGCATTCATGTGCACATTCATAACATGTGTGGGCACCTTACAAGCATTAATAGTATTTTTTGAGCTCCACTGGAAAGATAATATATTTCAAAAACCAAAGTATAAAATACCTAGATGTAATTGCAAAACAACATTTAATTTTTAATGAAACCAAGACATTAGCTTGGAATGAGAAGTGACTACTTGCTTACCAGAGATTTTACAGCAAAGGTAAATAATGAAATCTCTTTCGTTAGGTAACCTACATAGCGGTTTTGATTTAAAGGTATTTCCAAACATGGAAAACACAAGTAAACATTTTAACTCCCCTGCAAAATACAAAAATAGTCTTGAGTTTGTGCAGGTTTTGTGTGCATTTGTCACGAGCAGCTATTGTGGAAGTGGGATTACTGCCTGACAATTTCATCATGTCTGTGAAAGTAATGTTTAGGAGGTGAAGTAATACAAAGATGCTAATCCAGCTTTGTATAATCAGCCTCCTATGTATATAATATTTATGTTATTGTCTGTGCAGGGTTTTCTTTTCCTGGAAGCATTCCTTATCTACTAGTATTCTTGTTTGACAAATGAGATTGGATTACCAAGTCACAGCTGTATACACTGGTTGATGTATTGCTGTAGGATTGATAATTCAGAAAAGCAATGTAGTATTTGGGGGTTAATTTTCTTTTCTTAGATACAAGAATCTAATGCTGCTTGCTAGATATTTTCTTCATTTTTGTTATCTAAGTTTTACCAGGTTTAGACTAGTTATTGACTCAGTTAATGTAAAAAATGTTGATATGCTGTCAATATTAATGTAGATGTCAGTCCAGCACTAGTCCCTAATGTATGTAAGAGCAAGTGTTTTTTACCTTGATACAGAAAAGCAGTCATGTGTGAGATTTAATATACATCCTAATCTATCTTGTCATTGCACTAGCCATGGGTGGTGTGCTAATGTATGGGCAACCATTTTCTTTTTCTTTTCACACAATGGAATAGATACACATGAATGACAGCCAAGTCTCCACTCTGTAATTGTTTGGAGGGCAGTTAGAACATACAGAAGGAATATAGTAGTTTTACTTATAGACATAAAATCTATGGCCTTTTTTTTTTTAATTCTTCCAGGAAACAATATGAATACTAATAATTGGACTTCCCTCCCCCCTCAAAAAAACCCAAAGCCAAGAAATGACTAAATGTAAATAAGCTCGACAACAAACACAGAGTTTGGAATTTCAGTTCTGAGTCCTTACACACCCGGACAAATATTTTTGTGTATTTGAATACATTCTTTGTCCTGATATCGTCATTTTGATTCATCTTCTGGGCAAAATGTATATTTTATAATATAGAAGATTTGTCATCAAGTATTTCTGAAAAGTGAATAATCAAATGAGCTCTTTAATTAAGTGTCTCTTTTATATTCATTTTCCTATTCCTTTTCTCTATTTCTTTTTCAAGTTGTGAACAATTATGGAAATATGGGATTGTGAATATAAAATGACACAATGTAAGATAAACAAGCAAAAATTAATGTCCATAGCATGTCTCACCTTTGTGCATGTTGGGAAGACCAAAAACCTGAATATTGCTTTTTATATAAAAGACATTTTGATGAGATTGCAGTTTCCTAAAAAGCGAGTCCAAAATTACATCTTTCTTAACGCAGCTTGAGTCAACAAATCTTTGACTTCTCATATTAATTTATAATATAGCTTCCTTTTGTGCCTCTTTTCAAACTGTAAGAAACTGTCTTTACGCATTCAATCTGTCTTTGTGTGAGAGAAAATGAAAATGAGACACACTGTCCAGATCATAAAGATAAGAAACCGCTTGCAATTTCAGCATAATTTTTACTATATATTTCGGGCGGGAGGGTACATTTTCTCCCCTGTGGTTGGATGCTATTATTTGTAGACTAAAGCTATTGCTTTCCTGGCACCTTCCAGTGTTCCATTCAGAATTAAAATCACTATGCACATCTTCACTAACAGTAAATTGAGAGTGGTATAATTTCAACAGCGAAAACTGAGTGCAAAATTCTGCATGCAGTGCTTTATATGGAAATATTCCATTTCGGGGGAAAAAAAAGGAAAAAGATGAATCCCAAAACATTATATTTTTGGAACATATGTTATAATCCCCATACTACTGAAGTTTCCTATGAGTATTCTTCTCTGAAAGTAGTAATATAAGGCTAAATTGTTACCTTATGTTTTCTTTGGGTTGGTTTGTGACCACTGACAGTTATAATTTACAATGATTATGGACATTAGCATACTTAACTGTCGCTATTATTTTTATTTCAAATACAAAGACTTTCAGTGCACTGACGATATGAGGAGTAGATGTTTTATCTTCACAAAATGCTACAAAGTTTCTGTCAGACTATAGCTACAGTGATGCACCAGCACTTGTTCACAGTCAAAAGGAAGTATTTTTCTGAGCCTCTGAAAGAATCTTGTGTAGACTCATAGACTGAGTCACGGTAGGTTCTTCTGTCTGTCTGCGTGTCTCCTAATCTGTCTAGCTATCTGCTACATGACATAGGAACAGAACATTTGTTGAAGTTGCTAAAAAGAGAGAGAGGTGGTGTCAAATGCTTTAATATGCAAATTATTTCTGATCACTAAAGAGTTTGTAGTGGCTTCTGTGTCACTACTCATCCAAGTAAACTCTATGCACATTTCAGTGTTTCTAGGTTTCTGAATAAGAAGTATAAACTTTGATGAGACACAAGTGATGTTGAAGTGGATGACAGAGAGTAGATATGTTCTCACAAACTTATGGCTTTTGCAAGGTCAACATTTTCAGAATATCCATTGAAATTAATCATCAATCTTCCACCTTTTATAACTCAAATCACGAAATCTATTGCCAGTTAAAATTTATGTCAGGGTTTAAATCTGAATTTCTTACCTGTAAATGCTACCATCTCCTCTTGCAGATTAGTGGCATTGCTGATAGTAAGTCAACATGTAGGTACTGTGAAGATCTTGAATTAAACATATCTACAATAAATTTTTGGAAAGCCTAAGAATATTGATTTGAAATTGAGCATAAGTGCTAAGTTTTTCAGGAGGAGTAGGAAATCAGGTCTTTGCTTGAATATGAGGTGTCTATCTGTGATTTAAATTTTTCTCTTCTGACTGTTTGAAAACACTCGTGTAGCATACAAGATCATACAAACCAGTTCGTTCAGTATCTTTGCAACCTGTCATGTTAATATGTAAATACATGTGCATATGTATTTAGACAAATCTAAAATAATGCATTATTTACTTGCCGTAAGAGATTTTTTTCTGAGCCATTACAGTCTATTATGTAAATATGTATTTAAAGGGCATAATATTTTTTTAAATTTCACTGGATTTTTGACTTGATAGGTCGTAATGGCTAGAATTCCTTACACAGTACCTCATAATTTATTTCAGTCTATGTTATAGATGTTGTTATCATGTTAATATAAATTTGCATATAAAATATGCTTGAAGAAGTTACTGTACACATAAAGATCAATAATTCACTGATTTTAAATGGAAGAGAGAACATCAAAACTGATTAGTTCACATAAGGGTAAGATTCATCCTCTCTGCAGAAAGCTAACACAAAACCTAGGCATCATTTAAGCCTCACTTAAGCTCTCAAAATGCAGTTTAAATAGATTTTAACTGGTGCATAGGCATTGTTCTGTCAATCGGTGAAGTAGTGAATTTAATCTGTAAGAGAATAATGTATTTCTAAATTCTCCCCATTTCTAGAAGTGAATTAGTAGGTCTCCTAGGAACTCTCAACTTCCATCAGTCCCCCAGTTTTTTATGTCATTGTTTGCAAGAGAAGTGAAGTCCAGTTTTAGAAGAAACATGTAAAGTGCCTTTCTCTGTGAAGAATCCCATCTATTTTGGGTCACGTCTGTATCAGCAATGGAACACAGTACAGAGATGGCCAACCTAGTTCGGAGTACATGGATACATCCACCATAGATTGAGGACAATTGTTTATCCCATATTTATATTCCAGCTCATGTAAATTTAGACTCCAGCTCAGAATTAAATATGGAATTTAGCCATTTAGTGGATTCTGAGGTGCCCTCAAGATCATTAATGTTCATGGAAACTGTGTGTTCTTCTGGTTACTGGAATGAGGTTTGATATTTGGATATGTTGATTTTCAGTCAACAGATATGACTACACACAGGCAGAAAGGAAAAAAAAAAGGGTTCAGATTGTTCTTTACCAGCTAATACTTCTGGTTACGGGACAGTGCTGGCACTAGTAGATGGTTTTGTAATAGGAACCTGACAGCCGCCAGTAGCAGAGGCGAAGGGAACAAACAGAGGAAGAGGTCAAGCATATAGTCATGCTTCCCTGGCATAGCATCCCAGCTTCTGGCAAGTTTTCCAGACATCTAGTTTTCAGCAGACCAGGCTTAAGCTGTGAGCACAGAAGAACAAAGAATACCTACAGAGTTCAATAATGGAGAGTGTCTCAGGAGGGACAGTAGGAAAAGGGAAATTGTGACTTGGGCTCCACAGCCTGCTGGGAGTGAGGATGTCAGAGGAAAATAGACATGTCTAGATAATTGTGAAATGGTAGAAATGTAGTTAAACTGGATTCATGTTGGGTGCTTGTTGTTCTAAAATACGTTTATCTAATATTTGTTTCCAAGAAATATGTTTTGAAGTAAGACAGCTGTTTGTAGGATATGCCCAGGCTCAGACTGCAACAAGAGCTGCAGGGCCTAACTTGAGTCAGGCCTGTGGAACAATACCAGTTTATAATACACAAAGTACGCAAAACACATTGCAGCCTCAGAGTAGGAGCTGTGTGGAGAGGTAGAGGTACAGGGGGCTGTAGGATCCAAGAAACTCTTCCAAAGTCTGCATAAACCCCAGGAAACTCAAGTGGGTCAGTGTCCCATCCAAAGATCCTTGCAAACAACGACTTACATCCTTACGGCCAAACTCTTCTCTGATGGACTTACCTGTGCTCATTCAGAGGGAGGAATCCTCTACACTGTTTGAAAAAGCAGGCAGAAGTAGAGTTCAGTTTGCAGTCAAGTCAATCTCACCTTACAGAAGTTTCAGCTAACATTTTGCAGTGGGGTCCACAACAAAAAATGGTGAGATTAAGCTCTTTGAATAATCTGTCAATGAATCAGTGCAACAATTGCTAGTGGGCAGCATGACACATGTTGAGCCCAGGGTCAATTGGTAGCTACCTAGCCCAGGTGGGATGCCACAGAAAAAGTTCTATGTCCTTGCTACTGACCTTTCCTGTAGGACAAATTGTTCTGGCAGTAGAAAAGGCTTTGGTTTCAATGAATCATTTCCAAACACGATAAAAACCAATGCTAATCGGAACTACCCTAAATCTGGGTAATGTACTTGCTGATCAGAAATAAACTTTTAATTAGTATCTATTGACTAGGCAAAATAGGAGTCATGTTAAAGCCAATTGACTTGTTTTGGGTTGTTTTGAGAGGTTTTGCTGGTTGGTTGGTTGGTTGGGATTTTGTTGTGGTTTTCATTTTTACAGCAACCTGTTGAGCAGTAAGTCAAGTTCTAATGGGCCTTGAGGAGAAAGGTCCTCATGGGAACAGAAATACTTCTCCTAGATAGGCTGTGCCAGGCCCACTTCAACAAGAAATGCAAAACAGTATCCTGAATTAATGTGGTGCAGTCTTTAAATACCTTGCTGAACTGAGGCCTGGGCTGTGCAGGGAGAACGTATACCAAAAAACAATCTCGCTTGAACTCTGTCTCTGTCAGATGCAACATGACACAGAACTGAGACAATCTGAAGTCCCTTCATTTTCCCCTATTTTCTCATTTTTTTCACCCTTCTATCTTAGAGCCATGGATTAAAATGACTCTGTCCTTCTGGCTTTATAGATAGATAGACGTATATAGATAGAGGTCAGTTTCTGTACCTGTAATGGAAGACCTACAGTACCATTGAACATATTAATTATTCAAAGTAATTTAGAAAGCTAATAATATTGAGCAATTGTTTACAAATAATTCAAGGAAGTCCTCCGGAACATATGGATAGGAGCTGCTTACAATTGTAAAGAAGAAAATATGAAATAAGACACAAAATTTGGGGGCAGAAATTACATTATCTATGCTCTGTGTGATAAATAATTTATTCACCTTCATATTCTGAATGTTTACTAGTATATTTTATAGAAAACCATTACAGTAATTGTTTGAAAACCTCTTTTTGGTGATTATGGATCTCATCCCTATTGTCTTTCAAGGGAAATACCACATGTTACAATTCCCTATGGTGGGCCAATTACTTGCTAAATTTTTATTATTTTAATACACATCAAAGAAATGGTTCAGCTATGTGAGTCTGAAAAACTTTGGAGGATTTTTTTTGTTGCTTGTTTTTGCTTTTTACACGTAACTTTAAAACATTCCAAGCCAATTCTCTTTCCAGTTTGAATAAAAGAGTCACAAGAGCCTGGATTGAGACCTCACTACTCAACTTTTAGCCTGGAGCAAATTTTCTTAAAAAGCCTAGGAGAAAGGGGTTGGAGGGGAAGAAGGGAAAGGAAGGAAGGAGGGAGGGAAGCTTCAACAGTGGAAACGCTAACCAGACCTGAACTACAGCATTGTGAATGGTGACGCTATAATACAATGCTAACAAGGACTCCTGAGATAAACACAACATCAATTAAAGGCTTGCAGGTATGTCACTAGGGCTGGATGAAAAGAGAGAATGGGGAAGGATTTGCACCAACAGAACTTATGGTTTTGTAGTAATTAGTAATCTGTGCAGGTGTCTATTATAACTAACTGACAATAAATCTTGGTTTCTGTTTTGGATATTGCTTTTGTTTCCCAAGTTCCATGCCTGCAGGGGAGAAAGAAAATGACTAGAAGATTAATTTTTGCAATGGTTACTCCCAACAAGATAAAATGGAAAGTAGTAATCCACTGAATGAGATTAAATGTTCTTATTACTATCTTCATATTTTGTTTTGATAACAGAAATCTAAAGGCAGTGTAAGTTGTCTGGGGGTATGTATATACTGATTTTTGCATAATGATGGAAAAATAAGCTTACTTTGTCAACAACATTTCTTGAAGTTGCATGCATAAGGCAAATTTTTTTCTACTTCAGCAAAATGATGGAAAGGTATCCAAACCTTCTACATTTGTGCAGTAACCTCTAATTCTAAGCACAGTGACAAACTATAAGTAAATTTTACCATAGAGCTATGTTTTCCTAAGCCTCTCCATCTGCTCGTTTTTGACACCCCTGTCATTAACTGTCATTTTCCTTTAAATATACAGTGAAGCTGAAAGGCCATCTCTACATCACATCATTTCAGATTAGGGGCAGTTCCTTTGAGCTGAGCACTGTTTAGGTGTCAGAAAGAAGTCTCTGACCTCTCTTGTACCGCACTGCCGCAGGGCCTTAATTAGTACTGACTCCAGCCATTACTGCAGAGAGGACAAAGGCGACCACATCATTTTTCTACTTAGGAAGTTAGTGTCTGACCTAATAACTTGTCCAGGCTCGCAGGACACTGTAATGGCCACACAATGGCAGTGGGGTTTATTTGTCAGATTCTTTCCTCCTCTAAATGTAGGATAATCAGGGAAGTTAACAGTTGCATCCTTCAGTCTTGTGAGGGTTGTTTTAGGGTTTCACTCTGTTGATTTGTCGTGAAGAAAATAAAAGGAGAAGGAGTCAGATGTTTAGAAAAATAAAGAGGGTGATAACAAAGTATAGAGTGTTTTTTGTCCTGGCTAGAAGTATCTGGTTATTTAAAGTGTTGCTCTTCCTATAAGATCTGTTCTGGTGCTGCTGAGTTTAGTGGAATTTAATCACTTATTTCATGAAGAGCAAACTCAAGTCCACAATCAAATGAGTTCCTTTTTTTCTCTCTCCTCTTCCCTCATCGTACCATTCTGCATCCCATCCCCCAGTCTTCTAGCAGAAATTCACTCTCACATGAGAAATATTTTACAATGCTTTTGGCACAGCATTTTTGGTCTATTTCACTAGACATTGGACTTATTGCATCAGATGTGAGCATTTATACAGTTCCACAGAATCTCCTTAATTTTCCTATTTGTTTATTAATGTTCCACTGAGAAAACTTCATGCCTGATTATAATAAATTCTTAATCTAGAACACTCTCTCTTTTTTTAAAATTTTATTTTTATTTTTAAAATTAAATAAAGCAATGGAAATTACTATAGAAGTTGCATGGTATCACACCACGTTCCTTTATTATCAACCAGTGTCACGTGCTGCAACAAGGAGCACATGTTATGATACTGCAGCAGAAATTACTTTCACTGTAAATACATTTCAGGGAGTTAGCAAAACAATCTGAAACTATCAGCAAGCAAAGACCCTGCTGATGATCACTTTGTCAAGGTATAGATATAATGTATATTTAGTATTTTTGAAAGCTGCTCAACTGTAATTGATTTGTCTGCTAGCTTGAGGCGTGATTTTTGTCCTTCTGTAGGCAAGAAATAATTCTTCCTGCCTGCCTTACACCTCCCTCAAAAAAAAAAAAAAAGGAAAGAAAAAAAAAATTGATTCTAATTGTGATATGCTCTTCTACACGTCTTGGAATTTGTAATTTCAACTCCAGTTAGGATTGTTTTTACTGTAGTGACTTTGAGCCACATTGGAGTCTCAGAAATACTATAAAGTTACTACATCTCCAAGGAAATGTCTTCTGAAGTGATCACACAAAGGTAATTACAGTATTATCAAAGCTGCAACATGCTGCATAGTGTTTCTTGTGCTCAGGCAGCACCTGAAGCAATAGAATACATTTAAACTCTTGTCCTATATCAGCTAGGATAGAGTTAATTTTCCTCCTAGTAACTGGTATGGTGCTGTGTTTTGGATATAGGATGAGAATAATGTTGATAACACACTGAAGTGTTAGTTGTTGCTGAGCAGTGCTTACACCAAGTCAAGGACTTTTTAGCTTTTTATAGTTCCCCACCAGCGAGGAGGCTGGAGGTGCACAAGAAGCTGGGAGGCGACACAGACAGAACAGCTGACCCAAACTGGCCAAATGAATATTCCATTCCACGATGAACAAAAAAGCTTGGGGGGAATTGTATAGGGGGCAGTGGTTGCTGCCTGGGGACTGGCAGGGCATCAGTGGGTGGGTGGTGAGCAATTGCATTGTGCCTCACTTTTTTTCTGTATTCTTTTATCATCATTATTTTTTCCCTTACTTTTCTGTCCTATTAAAAAAGTATTTATCTCAACCCATGAGTTTTATGTTTTTTCCGATTCTCTCCCCCATCCCATTTGGCGGGGGGAGTGAGCGAACGGCAGTGTGGTGTTTAGCTGCCTGCCAGGTTAAACCACAACAATTCTACAACAGGGCCAAAACTGAGCACAAGATAAGTTTCTATACAGAGCTATAACATGGGATAAGACTGTTGGGGCCAGATTCTTCAGTCTGTGACAGTGTGATCAAGCTTTATTCCATGTAGTCTGTTAGCTGAAATAGCAGCCAATAAAGTGGTTTGGAGTAGTCCTTTGACTACAGATCACATATTGCAATTACCTTATTCTTTTTAAGATTACCCACATACATTGACTTTTTCTGAGAAGTAGGGAGGTGAACTTTACCTATGTGAGCATAAATAATTTGAGATTCAGAAATATTATTTTCACCAGAAAGATACAGCACAGAAGAGGCCTATATGGAGGAAGGGACTTCTGGCTTTCTGTGGGTCTATATGGCTACAGAAGTTTATTCTCCGAAACCAAGAACAGCATCTGCTGGCAGCTATTTCAGCAATTTACCTGATGCTTTTTGTCCTCCATTTCCTGAAGAACAATGTCTGGCCTGTGATTCTATTCATAAGTTAGATTAAAATTTTAAAGGGCCATTGCCTAGTGACTTCTGCTTCTTAAGGATTGGCAGCTTTATTATGGAAGCTGCATTAAACTGAGAGTTTCTACCCATCATTTTCCCTTTGCACTGAAGCCCTCAAGGAGGGCAGATGGAGAGGAACCTCAATGCAATGTAAAGGCATCCTGGATGCAGGGGTCCCTCCCACCTGCAGCAGAGCCAGTCCTGGGGGCATTGCAGGCAGCCACATTCAGCAGTCATGGATGAATGGTAAAGAAGGGGGATCTCATCTTCCCCTCTGTCATTTATTTAATCAAGATTAAACACATTTTCAGATTATTGGCCACTTCACTGCCTCTCCCCACTGATAGTGAGGCAAATGAGTTGCTCTAGCAGAGGGATATGAAGCTGCCTAGGCTGTGGGTGTAGAGCTAGAAAATAGGGTATGTGGTGAACTGATTTGTATCAGAGTCCCTCTCTCACCAGAGACTACCTTTCTTTTGTGCCCTGTGTGGAAGGCTAGAATTTCTTCTAAGCTAGCTGACTTGCCGAAATTCAGGACTCAGATTCAGAGGATTCAAAGGTCACTAGCATGTACTATGGAACAAGGACCTAAATAACTGAGATCATATTTGTGTAAATGTATTTGGATTTACATAGCCACTATTTGTGCATACGTACTAAAGGGCTGCACACATGCAGAAGAATTTATATGGTCATTAATAAATGAAGTCTCATCTGCCTTTGTATGTGTGTGACTGAGCTTGTGATGGCTGCTTTTGCAGTTTTTTTTATGTTGCTGGTAACTAATAGACATTTTTTAACTTTCAACAAAAATATTTTAGAACTGTTATTTGAGGGAAAAAATCTACAAAGGAAGCAAAATCAGAGACAAGGACTATTTGCAGAGAACGTTAAGGCTTCGACACAAACTATGAAAAGCTCAAGAAATCAAAGTTGAGGCTGTCATGACATTTTTCACTTGTGCCTCTGTGCCTTTTTTTTTTTTTTTCTGTGTGATGAGAGTGTCAAACTTAATTTAGAATATTCTGGCTTTTGTTGGTTTGATTCATAACCTTGCTGTTGCTAAGACCTACGTCTTTAGCCTGTGAATAATATTTTTTTGTCACAATGGTGTAGGTAGAAGAGTCAGACATTTTTAAAGTATATTCAACCATCCTTTTTACTTACTTTTAATCAACTTGTTCTTCCGAACAAGGTATGGAATTGATAGCTGTTATTGATTGCTTGTAGCATTACCTAATCTTCACTAAATGTAGGAAGCTTTTCAGATTTAGAAAGGTGGCAGAAAATGTCTAGTAATGACGCTGCTGGGAATTGAAGCTCAATACTGTGGTCAGTATAAAAGTGATATAGCTATAAGAGGTATTTTATTATAAGCCCATTGTTCTTTACTAAATGCTCAAGCTGGTGTAATTTACAGAGATTTTGAAGTATTTATCAGCTGTTTCGGTATTTAATTTCTTCCAATTCACACCAAGAAAAAACTCTTATTAATGACAGAGTGCTGAAACTTTGGAAAACTACAAAATGCAAAGAATACAGTACTGTAATAATGTAGAAGAGAGATGGCATTTATACTTTCAACACAAAGGGAAAAATATAAGAAATCATTACTAAAATAGATACAAACGTGACCCTCACTGTGGTTCAGCAATTATCCTAGTCCACAGTATGGTGTTTATATCATGATTTTCCTTATTTCCTCTTTGATTTCATTTTTATATAGGTACTTCACTGGTGAGTAATAGCTAAAGGGAACCCATTATGCAAGGCAGGCATTCAGTTTGCAAGTGAATTTGCTTGTAGCTATTGCCACATTTGAACCTCACTAATGTATGTAAATTAAAAACTCTGGTATTCGGATTGCTCCTGTTTGAAATAAAAACAGAATCTGATCATTACAATCTGCAAGCCAGGTATTATCACTGGACTAGTGAGCCGCTGATGATAAATTGTACTGAATAGCTTGTGGATAGAATATTTTATCTCAGTTCTCTATCACACAGCACTGCATAAAATAAGAATGATTCATCAAGCATGAGAGCTGGTGGTTTATGGAATTCATTGCTCACGGCAAGTGTATTTTTTAAAATTCAAAAGACAAAGCAACTCACAAGGGTTATTTAGTAATCAGTGTGAATTACTTCTAGGTATAAGCCTTAGTGGAAAAAATTAAAAATACATTTGCTGTACAGGAAACATTATTGCTGTAGGTGCTATAATTTAACTGCTTGTCATCTATAGCTTTTTTTTTATTTTTGTGCGACCATTTTGGATTCAAATCTTTCTCCCCTTTATTTTTAAAAGTGAAACTGCATAATCAGTTGTAACAGGATTATTACATCGAACAAGTCTATTCTATGCTCTCAGCAGAAACATCTTCAGGGGCCTGTACACCTTAGACTGCAGTGGATATTTTGTTTATTCAAAAAGACATGTAAAAGGAGAAGAGCAATATAAAGTCATCTTTTTTCCTTCGGATTTACAGTAAGAATGTTTCATTTCTTCTTGTGTATTGATGTCCCAAGGCAATGTTCCAAATGAAAAGATAATAACTTATGAAGAAGTGTCAAAAACTAATTAAGTTTTGTAACTTGTTTTTCCTTCACATAAAGTATATTTTTCATCACACTGTCCAGTCACATGCTGGGATTCTTGCTAACATCATCACATGCCAGTCACACCAAGTCTCAGTGGTTCTTCTCCTCCTGTCATTATTTTCAGCATCAATTAATTTTCTTCTGACCTCACCTTTAGAAAATGTAGCAGGGAATTATCAGTGCATGCTTTGCACAGTCTATTTGGAAGGCATTAGGCCACTGTGTGTATTCGAAAATGTAGTAGGCCAAACATTATATTTTCTCACCTGCAGGGTTGCCTAGTAACCTGAATTAAGGATTTTCACCAAGCCTTCAAGACAAATAGAAAAACTGTAAAGCAGGTTGACCCAAGTGGGAGAGTCAGACCCACTGATGTAGATTAGCATTTTGAATGAAGAAATATAAAACACAGCTCCTTATTAACATTTATTGTGGAAATAGTTTTTGTAATTAAAGCAGCCGATTTTCTCAGCAAGCAAAAAGAATGTGATGCATCGTATTTCACTGTTGCTAAATTTGTGTTATGAAAGAGATTTTGTTTTAATTTTTGACACATTGTTTGCTTGTGGACTATCAAAATTGAATGCTCCTCGAAGGGATTGAGGAAATGTCTTTAAAACATGTAAATGTATCTGTGGTGGCGTTCTTGCTAAAAGCATGCATGCTCGTGATTCACGTAGATATGTTCAGCTTTCATTTAATCACTTCAAGGAACTAAATTCCTTGTTTAATGTATTGCCATTGAAAAGAAAGATTAGTGTACTTTAGAGGTGGGGGTCATTCTTTGTAACGCTATTACAGCTTTGTCCTTGACATGCAAGGTTCCTCCAGAAAAGGAAGAGGAAGGGGAGGGGGGGGGGGAAGCTGAAAATTCTGCCTCAAAGGTACAAAGCAAAGAAGTAGCACAATTAGGATGTCGGCACATAGTGACAGTCCTCTGCAAATGATGGTGTCAGGCCACTGAGGGGCCGAGGGTGGCAGGAGTGACATTCACCCTAGCAAGATGGAAATAAATGCCCTGTTTGATAAAAGAAAACAGACAATTTATGTATACCCTGAAGAGTTAACAGCTAGTGAGCCATTCCTATGGGTCAAGTGCTGCATTTGCATTTTGATGGGATGTTATCAAGTAATTAATGCACCAGTCAGGATTTATTACCTCAGGAGTGAACTGAAAGGTTCATTACAAAATCGGTTTCACTTGAAGATAGGCATTTCCTCAGAGTTAGCTTTTGACATGTTGTTCCTAGCTCTCTCTGCCTGTGGCAGCAATGGTAGAAGGCCAGTGAGGTGAAATTCATTGCTTAATAAGGGCATTCACTTTGGGTATTCTTGTGATAATAAATGTATACATCAAGGCCGCACTGCCTTGTCAGTTTAATTGCTTCTTGTGCTCCTTAACAAGCCAATCTTAATCAGTCTGGACCATGTTATGAATAATTTAGGGATCAGCAGACTTCACGCTTAATAAGATGTACTAGATTATAAAACTTAAGTGCACTGTTTATAGAAAGCATGCAAAACACTTTAAGTTTTTATTAGCAGCAAGGAAAAAAAAATCCCAAACCCAAACCCAGTAGTGAGTTATTCTAACATTTGCAGTTTGCAAGCAACAGCTGTGTTTCTTAATGCTGTAACCCCCCTCCACGTTTGTTGAAGGCCCACAGTTCAGCCTTTCTATCCCTCTAAGCCTCCATCAGACATAATGGGAAATTTGAGTAGGCCATGAGATTAAAGCTCCAAATCGATGGCCAACCAGCAATTGTCATTTTAGAAAACATTCTTTTATCTTTTTAAATGCAAAGCAGATCTTATTTTAAAACATTTTCTAATGGACAAAATTACCTTTTTGTTGGTGGTGGCTCTTGGCCTACGTGGATTTTAATGCTATTTAGATTTGAGATTGGGCTGCCAAACCTGTATCAGCAATAGGATTTTTAAATATTTCCCTTTGTTTATAATACAGGTGAAATGTAGGATAGAGTTTAAATCATTCTTGCATAAAATGTGAATTATTAAAGTAAAATACTTTTTATTTGTTAATACAGAAATACATTTAAAAATAACAGCAATAGTCTCCAATCTCTCTGAGCCTGTTATGATTTCTCCATTTAATAAGTATTGTTTTGAAAAGGAACATTTAACCTTTTTGTTTTAAAAGAATTCTTTGTCCTCCATTTTACCTCAACATTTGCAGGCTATAAGTCGTCCGCAGAGTAATACATCATTCAATTTATGACATCTAATAAAGGCCTACTGCACGCATTAGAACCAGGTACTTCAACAATTTTCCTTTCTGCATCTAGCTGCTTCTGCTTGTTCTCTTGTAGCCTAAATAGGAAATAAAAAAAAAAACTCACAACAAAAACCTGCAACATTTTTCGCTATTTCCTTTTTTACTCCTTTCTGTTTAAGCCTTGACACATGCTAACAGCGCTATGGTATCATTTGATGTCCGTGTAAACAATAGCTGCACGTATTTCTGAACACACTCTGTATTTATTACTATAGAGATGTAATTAAAGGCTATGCTTTCCGTCATTAGATAACGTATTAAAATAATGTTTCTGTTCAAATACATTTATGAATCAGGAAGATAGGTACCAGGAAATGAAAAACAACTTCAATCCTATTTCCCAACCCATGGCTGGACTATCATACTCCTTTGTTCTTGTGCAGGTTAATAGAGATTGAGGAGATGGGCAGAGGAAAAGCAGTGCAATTTTCTGCTATTTAAGCTTGGCGAAATGGCACTCTTCAGGAAGCAGCAAAAAGTATGAAAGCGTAATAGGCATTTTAAAAGTAGAAGTCCATATAGCTGCTTGAGGGATCCTCGGATTTAGGCATGCATAGAATCACGAATGAGATAATCAGCATTGTGAAATTGAAACCTGTCTGCTGCCTGCTGCTGTTCTTTCCTCTTTCAGTGGAGTGATTTGTAACACTCATCTTCTTCAGGCAAGGCAGCCTTCAAGATTATCCAGAACTGTCAATAGTAATTGCCAAAGTATTTTATTACCTACAGAAAATCAAAGGAATTTTATAACCAACAGTTATCAAGTTTCAATACATGGTATAAAGAGAGCAATTTTAGTTGGAATACAATCGTGTTTGGCTTGCTTTAATGTTCTTGAGACAATTCCTGTGCAACGAACTACAACATTCACTGTATTTAAGCTGGAGGCAAGAATACGCATATGTACTTGTAGTTTAAAAAATTACATAATGCTTACAAGCTTCTGCAAGCAAGTGGTTTTTAATTGCCATACAAACTATGCCTTAGCTAATTGCTTCTAAAAAGAATGAGGTTTCTATAAAACATGAGATGACGTTTTGAAATTCTGGCAGTAGATATAGGTTTAACTGGGGCATTCTCTGTCATGAGGTAAATAAAGTGGCTGGAAATTAGCAAAATATGACACTGATTATAAAGTCTGAGAACATTAATGTTGCAGCTCTTATTATGTTCTCTGAATATTATTGCTGTGTGAACCGCAGTGGTGATTGTCAGCCATTCATTTAGCACAATTCTGTTATGCTACAGGGTCACGCATGATTCAGAGCTTTTCAGATGCTTAGTTTCCTACTCAGGCTATGCCTGAGTGAGGATTGCATCTTCTGTCCAACAGTGTGTTTCTGAGCTGTACTTTCCTTCCCTGATACCAGGGAAAAGGGAGATGTGACTGTCTAAATGCTTGGTGGGAGAATATTGTTTCGATTTTCGACAGTGTATTTCCCCTCTAATTTCATAATGTCAAGACTGCAGTGACATGACTATCTCTACAGGTTCTTTTAAAAACAAATACTCACATTTGCTTATGAAAAATTAATTGACATGGGGCAATGCCTCTTTTTAAGTTCCAAACCAGATGGATGCACTTGTATTTTGAGACATGTGCACAGGATTTTATTCACGGCACCAAAAAGCAGGTATCATTTCTACGGAAGGCTGCGCTGAAAGAGAAATAAGCCATGAAAAAATTTTACATTACTACAGCCATGAAGCCATGATTATAGCATGAAAGAGAACTCTCAACTGTGAGGCTCCTTCCTCTTTCTACATAAGCTTTTGTCTTTTCTAAAAAATGACCTGTTAATCAAATTATTAATTGTTGTTGAAAGGGTAAAGTACTTTACCAAAAACCTCCTTTCATAATACAGCAATATATGAAAAATTGAGCAAAATGGTAATTAGGGGAGAGGTTATTTATATACTACTAAAATGCTGATGTTGTAATTATAAGAGTTATTCAATTACACCGGGTAATAGACATTTTTAACATAAAGAAGATGACTAGCCTGCTCGAAATTTGCTAATATGATGCAGCTACACTGAATCTTCCTTTTTTTCACTCTTATAATTTATATTAGTTTGTTTGTATTACCCAGTGTGTGAAACATGCATTGATACATTATTCCATCTAGTACATTTCTATGGATTACAGAGGTGTCTTTCATATATACATCAGCTAGAATTCTGCAGATGTTTAAGCATATCAGAAGAAACCAAACTAATTTGTCTCTTGTGAGAATTTAGTTACCTCACCTGCACATCCTGAAAGGTGGAACATTCAGGGCTAACTATATAGTTTACACAATACCATAATTAAATTTCTTATTTACTTTGAGCCGTGGGTTTGAACTGAATAATGACAGGACAAGTTGATGTTTGCACTTTTCTGGGCCCAGACCTTGGTATTTAAATTAGATGAGTGCAAATGGCGTTCGCTTTAGCCCCTGGTTGTCCTAGTAGATGATTGTCCTGTTGATAAAGCTGGAATTGGCAAAAGCCATATCTAAGCGTGTAGGGTAGGCATTTTGTCACTCTGATATATAAATTTGTTCTTTTTGTTCAATTTTGTTAAATTTTATTTTAGACTGTGCCACTCAGGTTGTGTATTTACTGTAAGCATTTTAGAAGTCTCACTAATTTGTTTATTGAAAGGAAGGAATAGAAATAGTACAGAGGAAACATGTACCATATAATTCAAAATACTGCATACCTCAAGAAATGACTAGGGATTGTTTTTCGAATCAGATGTATGATCATGGAGACTGTCATGATATAATGGTGATATGGACATGTGGCTGTAATACCATTTTCCCAGAAGAGGAATAAAATATCTCCAATCCTAAGTGGATTGTAGTATTGGCATTCAAAGATTCAGAGCATAGGAACAAAAAAATCTGTCTGTGCAAAGCTGTACTACAACTCTTATTAATCTACAATGTCTGATAATAAAAATAAGCAAATCTTTTTCAAATGTCCTTTTTGCTTCAAAAAATCCAAAAAGCAAGTTTTTGGAAGTTTTAAAACAGGAGGGAAATGCAGAACAGGATATTTGTTGATCATAGTTCAGATTTCTTTCCATTAGAACACAGAGCCTGATAATGCTCCAGTTAAAATCAGTTCTGCATTAGCACAGCTCTTAAATTTAGTGGAGCTAGTCTTAATTTTCATCAGTTTAAATGAGAAAACCGTAATTGTCTTTCATTGCTTTAGAGAAATAAATTGTATTTCTGTCTTAAATGTTTGTTTGTTTAAACACTGTAGCGTTGCATTTAACATTGGATTAGGTAGGGTAAGAGTTTACTGAGAAATTGCACAGCTGTATTTGTACAGAGTGTTACCTGATTCCCACCTCCTGTAGTGTGAGCAGTAGTAAGTGAACTGCTTCTCTGTTGTTCACTCACTCTGTCAGATCGAAACTCAGCTCAATAGCATTAAACTAGCTCCCATTTGAAAGATTTGTCTTACAAAACCCTGAAAACTGCTCTGAACATGCATACATTGATTTTGTTGCCAGAATCTCCTGAGCTTTGATGAAAAGGAGTCTCCACATGCAGGTGAAAGAGGGTTTACCCCTGCAATATTAAAAAGAGAAGATTAAGGATTTTTGTTCAGCGAAGACTGAACTAATCAGTGGCATGCAAGGGTATGGAATTGGCCTCGCACCTATAGTACGATAATGTTATTTTCTTTAGTTGAACAACAAGTTCAAATTTCTCCAGTAGCTGCTTTGGAGTAGCTATCTGCCATCATTCTCATTTGCACAGCTAATTGAATGTCCTGGGGCGCAGGAGTAAAGGTTTTTCTTTTAGCCACTGAGTGGGAGGTATTGATCATGTTCATTGTGGGAAATCTGCTTAAATTTTGTCCTGGAAAAGATGCAACTGTTACACCAATTCACAGAAAAACATCTATATGATGCTATTCTAAATGCTGAGCAGTTTAGTATTCATCGAGGAGATAAGGCATTTTTTGTAATCAGAAGTTTAGTTCCGTTTCATTTAGTTCTATTAAAGCATAAAAAAAATGGAGATGACTAGTTTTCACAAACTGTCATGTTTCACTCTAAAGAAAAAAAAATGTTCATTTAGTCTTGTAAGCTGGAGAACCTTTCTTTTTTGTCCTTGCTACAGATGTCTTCTGCATTGTCCTTGTTATCATAGCACACACAACTACGTGAATTTTTGTGGAAGAAGAAGAGTAAGGTATCCTTAGTTTGCACACATCCTCACTGAGAAGAGAATGTCACCACAGTGTAATGCACAGCATCTAAGGGAAAACAATAGTTTTTCACCTTCTGCTGTTCAAACTGGCTTTCTCTTATATTCACCTGTGAAAATTCAGGTGGCACAAACATTGCGTGAAATTGTAGAGATGTAGAGGGAGCAGGTAGTATTCTTTTAAATGAACTAGCTATGCTGTAAGATATCATAGAATCTTACAAATATATCTAAACTCAAGTCTTATCAGCTGTGCTTTTGATCTGTAGTAAGAAACACAATAACAAAATTGAAATGAATGCTGCAGAGACAGATAAAGCTAGATAAGAGATTTTCAGAAATTAGGTAACATTTATTTTCCATTATTTATAAGAATCACTTGGTTTGCCTCTTAGGCATATGTTAGTTGCATTCTCACACAGCATGGTTCTTCTTCAGCAGATCTGCTACCCTGCCATTATTAAACTGAGGTAACATTCCAGAAACATATGGAAGTCCAAACAAAAGAGGGTAGCTTCTTAACCGTATCTCGTAGTATTTAAACTAACAATGGCTGATCTGGAAAACTAATCGATGCTGATGACTTAGCCTTACTTCAGTCTGAACACAGAGCAGAGAGGACAAGAAAAACAAGCTCTGGAATGACTCACGGGACAAGAGGATTATTTGTCTAACTTAATGCAATTGTGAATAATCTTCAAATCCTGCCTTAAAAATAATTTGTAAATACTGCTTAGTAATTGTGAGTTAAAACTCAAATGGATTTAATGACCACATGTATTCTTAAAAATATTTAGTGCTTTTATTGCCAGAGAAACATATATTTTACTACAGCAGTTCCGCTTTGCTCAACTTAGAGACTCTCAGTAGCACACCTATAGCAATTCTGAATTGAGGAAGTTAAAAGCAGTAATGATGAATTTAGGCCAGTTGTGATTCAAAAGAAGGTTGCTGGCATCTTAGAATTACATTATTCTATTGGAATTAATTTCATACTGTAATTCTGTTATGCCAAGAGATGTTAGTTGCAAGGGTAGAAGCTGAACTAGTAACATTATTTTTTTCCTGAGCCAGTCCATAAAAATGCCTCTTCACGTCTTTGATGTGATAAGGAAGTGTTAAGTCAAAGTGAATACTAATTCTGCATCTCAGGACAGAATACTGCTTAAGCCAATTGTTACTCTTCCTGAGTGTTTTAGACAGTGAACTGTGCATCTCTCTCTGCACATCAGAGAAGATTGTAGCAGTCATCCTGTGCCACCTGCTATCATTTAATTAGTATAATCATCTAATTTCCACTTGGAAATAATGGCATCATGCACTTTTTAGTAATTGTAACCATCATAATATATTCCAAATTATGTTACACTAACATTATGTGATTTAGACATTTTAGGAGGGGGTATTTGTTTTGCATTTGCACACCAGTCTTTCTGATCTTGATTCTTACCCAGCATCAAAAGGCCATAAGCAGTTTTCTGCATTGTTATTATCCTAAAGATATCACTGATTCATATAAGTCTGCAAATGAGCCTTTGGTAAGTATGATTTAACCTTTAGTGGACAGAGAAAAGAATAAATGGTAGACGCAGCAGCTCATTATAATAGAAAAAGCACACAGGTTTCTAAGAATTTGATCTGGTTTGTTAGCAAAATCAAATTTTTTGAAAATAAAATGTTGGTGGTGACATATTGGGATTCTCAGTTTAAGGAATAATCTCAGTTGATCAGAACAGGTGTTAATGTTTAAACATTACTATATTGCAGCATTTTTTTTCCTCCTGGAGATTACACTACAGCAAATGAATAGGTAAAAAATGCATGTGTTTGGGGCAGCTTCATTTACTGGATGGTTCTGGGCTATGAGGCTTCAAAAACAGAAAGAGAGACAAAAAGAGAAAGAAATAGGCAATGACACAAAGGGACATAGGCAAACCTGAGCCACCATCAGAGTTAACCCTCCCCCATTCCCAGTAATACTGTCTGGATAAGCGAAGCACTGCCACATATATATCAGGCAAGGTTATTACCACTCTGTTCTGTAAACACGCTATGCCTCCTGGACATCTTCTATTTTTATTTCATTTTTGAGTTATATCTTCTATGTAAATCTAGGCTGGCGAGAGTCAGAAGGCATTCATAGCATTGGGCCAAATTCATTCCAGGTGCAGTTCCAGGTCCGTTGACTTCAATGAAATTACACCTGGGATGAATTTGATCTATTATTAACTATAGAGATTACATGTCCAGCTTCCTTAGTGTACTAAAATACCCGGAATACATATAAATAATGAAGTATGTAATTACAGACCTGGTTTTAATTTGTGTTCCTAAATATGCTGATGGTTTTGCACATGTTTATATTTATAGCCATGCTATTGTAGTATATTTTTGTTTAGTACAAATATATTTGATTTTTTCTCTAAAATAGAGATACACACTTAATGTTTACTTTCAAATGTCTCAACAAGTCTTTCAAAATCCGTATGATGGCTGATTCCATAGTTACAGTATTAAATTATATTGGACCTAGATATCATATGTGTACATATATATAGATGAACATATGCAGGGCATCATGATACTGCCACTTAAAAACATTCTGCAAACAATGAGCTTAGTTCTTATTGATTATATGTTAATCAATACACACGAAGAGGTAATCTTGTCAGAGTTCATAGGGACCAATAGAACTGTTACTTATCAATATTAAAGATTTCATTAATTTATATGTTTCTTATTTCAAACAGTACATAACAGGTCAGTGGACAGGAATTTGTTCCTGACCAAAACCAAAAACTAGGCAGTTTTAAAATGGGCTCTTCCTTCATCATGAGAAGTAAAAAGCATAAGTATGACTTACCTCTGCATATATCATCAGAGGTAAGTATGACTTACCTCTGCATCTGTTCATTTCCCCTTCATTGTTTTGTACATTCCTGCATCTTCCAGTATTACACACTGCGAAGACCTAGTAAGCGAGTTAAAGTCAGATGATGCTAACGAATCCCAGCACAAATGACTGAATCAATAGGAAACCAGCCACTACTGTTTAAGTGTATCGATGAATGTACCTTTATTTTCTCTTGAATGGATAAGTGTCGCAGTTAAGAGTCCTATGGATCTCTTAATTGAAAGTTAATTTTAAATCAATGAAGAGAGTTATTTAAATATTGATCAGTCCTTTCTACACGAATTGTTAGCTGATTTTTTTTTTTTAAACAACTTTGCTTAAATGCAATCAATAGCCCACAATCAGTGTGTTCCATAAAAAATTGACAGATGTTCCCAAAATGCCTGCTAGGCATAATCTTATCTATTTACATATGTCGCATAGATATTTTAGTCCTTTTCAAATGTACATAGGTAGCTATGGCAGAAATGTGCTTTCCTTAAGTACCAAACTGCACTATTAGAACACATTCTTCACCTTGTTTTTCATTACAGCAGTTTAAAACTAAAAAGGAAGATTTCTTGGATTTCCTTTGATTGTACAAGTAATATACCTATTGTTTTATTAATGCAGGCAGACTGCAAAAGAAGAATGCCCGTGTTTTGCGCACAGGGAAAATATAAGCTCTTATATGAAGCACATGTACTCTGGAATATGTGTGTCGTAATCCATCAGATGTGTTACTATTTGCAAAATGATACTTAGCTTTTAATTATATAGACATTTCTGTGCACAGTGTGTATGCATGTTGAACAGTTATAATTTTTATCTTTATTTCTTGGTTATCACCTCTCTTTCTCCATAGCAGCACATAGCCAGACTTTATTCTGTTTCAGTTGGACAAAGCGCACAGTTAAGAGGATACAAATTTCATTTCATGAGATTCATTGAGATTAACCTAATAAAATAAACTTAGCTACATGTGGCTTTCAACGTTTCAGAAAATATGACACTCTTCTAACATGCGTCCCACAGCACTTTCAGTAATTTCCCATAGTGGCCTGCTACAACTTAGTTTGTCACACCTAGTGATGAAGTTAGACTCGACATTTTGGTACAAGCAATATGAACTGCATTTTTCTGCTGTACCCTCTAATTAATTATAAAGTCATACTTTGATGTACACAGCTCTGAAGTCCTGAAGTTTTCCTTTATTAGTATTTTCCTTAGTTTTCAATTTTCAAATCCAGTGCCTTTTAAAGGTTTGTACTTCTAAGCAATTAAGCCCTTTTTGAAGTATGAGAGAACAAAGTTCCTTGTAACAAATCACAAAATTATATATGTATATATAAAATTATATTATATATATGATTGTGTCAAAAAGTAACATTTATATTTCAGTGATTTGACTTACATATAAAATTAACTAACAATTCTTTTGAATGACATTTGACTGAAAAATATTGCCATAATTTTATTTCCTTTCTAAGTGACAAACTAAAAATTAAGTCCCATAATTAAAACTGTATATGACACATAGCAATTAAAGGCAGAAAATAACAAACAATTTTTTTTTTTCAGGAGCGCTAAGGAGAATAGGGGTTGCTTGGGGGGAAAAAAAATCTGTCATGCAATATAATTTACTCTATTTTTGCTATAAAGAGAAATGCTTCCTGCTGTTCCACTATTTCTTAATCCAGCATTATTGTCCTCCTAATGCAACATTTCAAACACATTTTGTTCCCTTTTCTGTTAGAAAAGCCATATTAAAAGGGAAGATTAAAAAGAAACAGTCAGGTATCATTAGTTTATATGCATATGGGTTCAGCATGTGAGGATGCTGTTTCTAGTATCGGCCTTAAGATGTGACTGATAGATCTTATTTGTCTGATAGAGTTGACCAGGGAAATAGAGCTACAGCTGGTTACTTCATTAGGTCCTCTCATTGATTGAACCCTGCTGAAGTGATGCAGCAGGCTCCTGAGATAACTGCTGGTAATAGAACAAAATGAATTCTTATCACAGAGATTGGAAAGGCCATTAACCCTGGCCTCCAATGCTTTTCAGAGGTCACAGACAGGAAGCCAAGCGGTGACTGGGAAAACTGTTTTCTGTCTAACTACAGGTCATGTTAGAGGGGGTGTGTGACTTTTTTACCCTTCGGCTTCTGTACAGATGAAACTGTTACACCGGCAGATGTTAATAATCAGCTGTAAATAAATATTGGAAGCAGAAGAAGAAAAATGAGAAAGCACAGGAATTTATTTCAATAAATATTTAATAAAAGAGCAATTGTTACTGTGATATTTACAGCCAGTTCTGCTGTAGATTTTTGCCTAATACTTTTCCATATAAATTGAAAAGAGAAATACATAGAGGCATTTAAAAAAGGAAATTTAATATGGTTTTATATAAAAATACCTTTCCTTCCTTCCTTCAAAGATGAGGATTATAATTGCCTGCTGCCTGCCTGCTTGCCTTATTCAGCAAGCCTATCACCAGTTCATCTGTGAATTAGTGCAGGGCGCTGTTTGCCTTTCACCTGGTTGAGAAGGGTATATATCTAAGTAACAGTCCTATAATTTACATTTAATGCAACCTTTCAATTGACCAAGAGCCCACAACCTAAGCCCCCATCTCACAGCTGAGGACTTTCCCACATTTGTCAAGTCAGTGCCACTCCAGCATCAGCCAGGAGAAATCATCCATTTGAAGCCTGGAGATGCACGTGACAATTTTCCTACCCCTTGTGAGAAATCCAGTCATGGCAGAGGTAGCTTTGTGTGTTACTTGCTTGACTCTTGCTTTGAGCAGCAATGTGCTGTTATACACATGGATTAAGAAAATATAGAGGCATGCATCTTAGAAAATAAAATGGAACATTTTCTCTTTATTACTGACATGTATAAGGCAATGCAGATACGTGTTGTAGGTTGTTTTTAGCAGTATGTTGGTGGCTTCTATCCTTGTGATTGTGATTTAATTTTGATGTCTGTGGTCATGTGGTATTCTCTGCTGGAGCCAATCTTTTACAAGGAGCAAGTTCATTTAAATGTAAATGGGGTCCTGTGGATGGAAAAAACTACCTACTTCATGTCTTCAGCGAACCACCCAAGCATTTGGTTTGGCCTTCCATGCATAAATAATAACAAGAAGGTATGCTGTCATTGCCTTGCTTGAAACACCAGAAGTGGTTTGGCACAGCTAAAAACCCAAGCACTAAAAGGAAACTGGTTCGGATAAACTCACAGTTCAGATCCCCATCTGGATTAAACAGTGAAAAAAAAAAAAGGGGGGAAAAAAAGAAGAGAGTTACGGAGTTATTTTGAGGACTTGTGAATTACAGGAACAGATGAAAACCAACTCAGGCTAAGAACATACCACACCTAAAAATACTCTGAAGTAGCAGAAAACTTGTCATTTTGTTAACTTGAATGGATTTTTGCTCTCAATTTTTTGTGGCAATTTGCAAGAGTGGGATGAGTATGTGGTATAAGTGGTAATATAATTAACATTAATTTAGCATAAAAATGAAAACCTACATTTTCTAAGTAGTTGCCTTCCCTTCCACTAAAACACAGAAATATATTACATAATTCTAAAGTATGTGTGGCTTTTTTCAGTGTGTTATTAAATGCTTTTTCTTTATTACTGATGTATGCAAGGCGATATGAATGATTGCGTACCTTCTTTTTGTCAATATCTTTGTGTCGTATATGCTTTCACATTGCTAAACTCACATTTTGTCTTATCATGGAAATGCTCCAGGTGTATTTCAACAGAACTGAAAAATTTCCCTTTTAAATTTTCTTTCTCACCAAACAAAATCATAAACAGCTTTCCGTCTGTGTGGATGGATAGATATATTTTCAGAATTATTTCATTAATGCACACTTTTATTTATCTAATTTATTAAGAATGTTATGTCCTGTTGCAGATGTTTCAGGCCATGACACATGGGCTTGGAATTCCAATGTGTGATACCTTTGGTGAAACTTACGAAACATTAGAACTTCCAGTTAGTTGTGCTCTGCACTAAGAACTTAGTAGAATTTTTATTTTATTCCAGAGCGTGTAATAAAGGACTGGTATTTACTGTTTTCAGAGATTTCTTAGGAATATTTGATAAGCTTTTCTCTTCTTTTATAAAGTAGCATTTGTTCAAGATGAGCTAGATTTAAGCAGTACAAGATTTGCTATCCAGGGTAAGAAACAGAATATTAGTGTTTATGTTACTCAGCTGTATTAGGTGTAGCTGTCAATCAAATAGTTTTATCCTGGCGGCTTTAAACCTAAAATATTAATCTGTTGGTCACTCTTCCTTTATTTCATTGAGCTAGTTAAGTAACAGTAACAAAAGATGTCTGTTTAGTTTTCATAAAGATACCAGTGAAATACATGCATTATAGATAGACAGTGGCTGAACTGATGCATTTTTCTATGTGACGTATTATTCACCATTGAGGGATATATGTGTTGTGCAGTTTTTCATTATTCAGTTATGTTCCATACAGACTGATTTCCACAGAACCTCTTAAGTCTTCTAGATATATTTGCTGACAACACCATACTGTTAGAATTTTTTAATCAATAAAAATTGAGCTCAAATGCTGTCATGACAATTCAGAGGTAGAGGTAATTCCAACCTACTTCTATCAGATATCTTGGCTGAACACATGATATCTGAAAAGCAATGTTATTGGTGGCAATGTAGGCAACAGTTTGATTTTTTGTTTGTTTAGAATATGTAAGATTATTTTTCCAAGTGCTTTTTACACCCTTGTGATTTGCAAGTCTTACAAAATTATTTGAGAGACCAATTCACTAGTCTAAAAGAACAGACTTGAGAAAGCAGTGCAAATGTCAAGCACTTCATGAGAGAGAGCAAATCCTTTGGTGGGTGGTACTAATCTTATACAACTGTTGAAGATTTTTGAAGGCACTTTCGCAAAAGTGGCATAGCAATTGTGATATACAAAATAATCTAAAGTTTATTGATAGACTAACAACAGATACTGTACTTTACGGAAGTGTGAGATTTCTTAAATAATGATAAGATATGATGGAGAAAGAGAGACTATCACCACATCGATTGATTTTAAGGCAAGTTAGAATTAGAAATGTGTTTGAATAAGGCCTTTAGAAAAAAGGATTTCTTGGTTAATTTGTGTTAAACTGAATTAATATGGTTCTTTCAAAACAGCAGTATATCATTTCATGGATATCGTGACAATTATGAGCATCCTTAATTTAGTCATTTTTTTCAGTAGAAAATTTCATGGGATCCCCTTTTGGAAGTGATTGAAAATCAACTTAGAAATGGGGAAAAAAAAAAATATTCAGCCTTTGCTCAAAAAGGACAAAGGGAAAGCCTTTGCCCAGAAAATTCATCATGGCTTTATTAATACAAGTGCTTAACTACAAACAACCAAGGCTTCTAAAGTGCTTGAATTTGTAGTTTGTAAGATGACATCTTCCTGAAACATTGATACTACTCACTAAATCCTGCAGCAAGATATCTAAGGTACCCAAAGGGCAAAAAAAGCCAGAGTGCTCACAGGTGACAAAGAGCGTGTTCACAGACAGCTTCCTAGAAAGGAATGAAATCTGCTTTGCTTGCAACATTTTTCAGTTTGGGAGGTAATTATCTGAAACTTCTTGAAGTCTAAATAGTGGTGGAGTGATAGAATAAAAGACGTTTGGCCCAGGTCAGGAGATAGAGGCCAAATTCCTAACTGTATCTCTGGCTTCCAAGAGGGAGAGCTGGCTCTTGGTTTGAGTTGGTGTTTCCGGAAAAGAAGAATTAGGTACCGCAGTTTCTCCAAAAACTGACACAAACACAGGCACTACACATCCCATCGTATTTTTCTAGACCCTACAATAACAGATGGAATTTCAAGTTTTGTTTTCTTGCACTTGTAGGCTTTGATAAATGTTACATATTTTTCTGCTGTCCATGTCCAATTTAATCAATATTACAAGTGCTCCCTTGCGGTAGGCGGAACGGTGGCAATGAAGTGAAATTTCCACAGCTTTTACCCATTGAAATTGTCAGAGGGCAAGATTCTTACAAACTTCACTTTGCTTCCTCTGTAACAGATTTAATAGCTCCATTCAGGAAGAAGGTTCGATGTGCTTTCTCATTTTCAAAATGTAGATAGTAAACCAAGCTTTATTCTCTTTCCAGCTCTTTAAGGACTTTTAACTTTCTAATATTCTTTTACCATGAGTGTTAACAAACGTACTTGTCTCCAGAATTGCTCTGATGTCCCAGTGTGACTCTGCGTTTGAAAATGGAGGAGTTAACTTAGGTAAATTTCAGACATTCCCAACATTTTTTAAGCTAGTGTAATTTAGGTCAGCTTAAGGCTGTCTGGAATATCTTATTCTACACACAGGAATTGCTAACGTCCACTTTGAATGAACCAACTACAATGGCTTTGTGCCACTGGGCATCCTTTCCATTTTAAGGCTTTCCTCCCAGCCATTTAAACCATCTTTTAGGCATCTGTGTGCTGCTGAGGCAATGAAAAACAGCCTTATCAAAAGCGAAGATCTGGTCTTTAGTCCCAAAGTTCATTATAAAAGCTTAGAACTTGTGTTGTGTGCTTCTTGTTATTTTGGTGTCCTCTATTACAAAGAATTACTGTATTGTCTTCTTTGTTGTACAATGCATCATTTGGGCTCAGCAGTCACTAGCAGAGTTCTGCTTCATTCTTCATGACTGATTATTTGTCTTATTAAATTCTCCCGTAACAAAGAAAAGTCTTGAAACACTGGAATTGAAAGAGATAGCAGAGGGTTCACTCTTCTAAGAACACATACCACCAGTTCTAGCCTTTATTTATATTATATTAATGTTTCTGTTGCTATTAAGCTCCTTCAGTGAGAAATAAACAGTAGGAGGAATATTAAATAAGGGGTTTAGGCAAATTAGGTTAGATGAAGAAACGCCAAAAAAGATTCAACACTATTCAGATGAAACAGCAGGGTTCTAATACTGTACATGGTGATACTGTACATCTGTAAAACTGTGTATGTTTCTTCACTGTTATTTGGTAGGCCAACTGTTTTCATTTTACGTACCATAAAGTTATTGTAACTGCATTTCTGCTTAAGCAAGGGTGGAGACACTTAAAAATGGAACAGGCTGTGTACTGTTTTCTTAATCATAGGAGCCCTAGAATAATTATCAAAATTGTTTTCCACAGAGTTGATCTATAATTCATTTGAGGAAGAAAACATCTTTCCAATAAAAGATTTTTTGTCCTCAATTTTTCAAGGGTTTCTTTTTATTATTGTCATTAACCCAATTATCAAATTTCACAACCTCTTCATTTCTCAACCACTTTTTTCACATGCTTGTAGCTGGAGGGAAAAAACATAGGTGGAGACATTCAGTAAAAAGGTTTTTACAAGGGTTACAGTTTTTCTAAGTTACAGCCAAGGGAATTTAATTGGGGGAGGGTTGCTTGTATTTTTTGACAGTTTGTATTATTTTCAACTCCCTAACAGCCATGAGACTGCATTAAAATTCCTGAGATTTATAAAGCAGTCAAATCTGAATTATCTGTGACTAGATTACCTGGGCTGTGGCTTGACTGGAGCCCATCTGCTGCCCACAACACTGGCTGCAGCCCATTGCTGTAGAATACATAACACAAAATTAATATTCCTCCTACTAGGCCCACTCTGCTCACTGCGATTTCACACTCTTTCTTCGTTCCACAGATAGCTATTTGCAAGTGAAAGTAGGTAAGTTACTTCAAAAGTGAATGTACTAAATGTGTTCTTTCAGAGTAGTTTACATATGGTTTTGCTTTATTTAAGTAACCCCACCCCTGTATACCCTGGATAATTGAGAACTGATTATAGCACATTTGGGGTTGAGTTTTAGACTTTCTTTTTGCTTAAGCCTTTAGAAATGGTGTTGGTGTTTTTTGGATTGTTTCTTCTTCTCTTCTTCTGTTTTCCCCACCACTATGACATAGTTTTATGCTACTTTGTTAGCAAGTGAAAGTTCATGGTCTTGCATAATTCCTGGGCGCAAACTGAGGCACAGGAAGTTCCGTCTGAACATGAGGAAGAACTTCTTCCCTCTGAGGGTGACGGAGCACTGGAACAGGCTGCCCAGGGAGGTTGTGGAGTCTCCTTCTCTGGAGATATTCAAGACCCACCTGGACAAGGTCCTGTGCAGCCTGCTGTATGTGACCCTGCTTTGGCAGGGGGGTTGGACTAGATGAAAAAATACACGGAGGTTCATTCTGCTCTTTGCAGCAAGACTGTCTAGATGAAGAGCTACTGGAGAGAGTCCAGCGGAGGGCTACGAGGATGATGAGGGGATTGGAGCATCTCTCCTCCGAGGAGAGGCTGAGGGAGCTGGGCTTGTTTAGCCTGGAGAAGAGAAGGCTGAGAGGGGACCTAATAAATGCCGATAAATATCTGCAGGGTGGGTGTCAGGAGGACGGGGCCAGACTCTTTCCAGTGGTGCCCAGCGACAGGACAAGGGGCAATGGGCACAAACTGAGGCACAGGAAGCTCCGTCTGAACATGAGGAAGAACTTCTTCCCTCTGAGGGTGACGGAGCACTGGAACAGGCTGCCCAGGGAGGTTGTGGAGTCTCCTTCTCTGGAGGTATTCAAGACCCACCTGGACAAGGTCCTGTGCAGCCTGCTGTAGGTGACCCTGCTTCGGCAGGGGGGTTGGACTAGATGACCCACAGAGGTCCCTTCCAACCCCTACCATTCTGTGATTCTGTGATTCTGTGATTAAGCTGAGGTTGTGGGTGTAGCATCCTTTCAATATAAGTTCCAAAAGATGACCACTCTTCATACATTTTTGCAACAAGACATGTCTTCCATGTTGTCAGCAGTAATGCACATCTATAACTCAGCTCACAGAAGCACTCCCCCTGACTTTGATGGTTAGAGGCTAACCGGCAGGTCTTGGCTTCCAGTAGAGGGCCATTCTATGGCCATAAGTGAATGAATGACAGAAGTAGAACTGAAAACAGTTTTCTGTGAACACATTTTTATTTTGAATGAAGGAATACATGAAATTGGTATTCATTAGATTTTGATCAGCAACTAATTCTGGAAGCAATTCATTGAAAGCTGCTAAAGCTTTGTGCTATCTCTGAAGTACTTCACAATTTTATTTTCACCTTTGTTTTTTTTTTCTGTTAGAAACTAGAGGTTGAGATCAAACTTAGTTATGCTGAGTTTGTAGAAGTCTCAAGTGATATTTTTTATATGATTTTCAATGACTAACTTGCAAGGAAGAAGACCTAGTTGAATCAGAATCCGTTTTCAGCTTGTTTCTCTTAAAGATAAGGTAGTTGTTTCTTCAGAAAGAGCTGAAATACATTCCAGGCCCCTAAATGGACCTTCAGAACAGTCCCGTTTCTGTTTTGTTTGGAAAGTCGGTATGTATGGGCTTGTCATATCTCATAAAATGCTATTGGAATAGTATTTTCTTTCTGTTTTAAAAATGGACTTAAAACTTCTTAGTTAAATAAAGATAAAAATTATTTTTGTTATACTCATACCTGAATTTTCTTATCCCAGAGATGCAAAATAGTTTTACTTAATCCCACGACTGATGAAATGCAGGTGCTCAGCTTAGTTCCGTTCTTCATGTTCAAGCGTCTAACTTCCCTAGTTAGGAGAAAGTAAAAAGTTGCATGCAAGTAAAAAGCTGCATGCTTCTCCTGGTTCCTTGTGTTCCCAGTTTTTGTTGAAGTCAGCTTGTCAATTGATTCTTCTTTCTCTGAATATGTGTATGAACAAAATATTTTAACTTTTTTATGAAGTTCAATTTTGTATCAACTTTATGCGCTGGTATCCAAAAGCACAATGCCGTACTTGTATGTATAGATCTTGGAAGTGATACAAGCCATGCAGCCAGTTCAACCTTAGATGTCCTGCCAAGCTGACATCCTCTGAAGATACAGAAGCATGCATATAGTCCCTCTTAGCCAACAGCTAAAACATGACATTTGTTAGTCTGACAAATTGTATGCTGCACATGATGGAATGAGTGAGGAATATCACCTCATTGTCACATGCAGTCCAAAACAGATGCTAACTCAGAAATCCTTGGATGAAGAGTGTCTTGCTATTTCCTCATCATTTGAGAATATAACTAATAAGTTTATCTGTGCTGATTCTAGTATTGAGTATGTCAAGTATGCTGGGCTAACCAGATGTAGGAACTTTCACAAATCATCTGGATGAATGAAAATGACAGACTGATGACTAATTCCCACCCAAATAGCGTTCATATGAAATCAGTAATGCCCCATTTCATCTCCGCAACAAATTCTGAGGAGAAAGCCCATGGCATACCTCTCAGTTCCTCAACCTGTGCTTGTGGGACAAAAGCTGTTACAAATACAAGAGGCAAACAAAATCTTGAATCTAGTCTCTGCAGTCAGTTGAACCAGAGTGCTGGTTCTTAACCATAAAGTACATTTTAAAAGGTTTCATGAGTGACAATCAAATAAATATATTGTATATATAGGAAAGAAAGAGGATCTCTGACCAGGCTTCTTTGGGGTACTAAAGGGAGTGTATCTTGGAAAAGGGGTGCTTAGATAGAAAAGTGTGGTGCCTGCAGTAATTGCTTCATTTTGGATTCTCACACAGTTATCTGAAATAGTTGTCATGTCTTTCATGTGTGCTCCTCAGAAATGCCCTCAGGTCAGCAGATCTGCCTGGCTGGACAGATCAGCAACACAAAGGTAGCTAACTAGGACTGTGCCTAAATCCCACTTTTATTAAAAAAAAAATCACAGAACATTTTTTAAAAAATCTGTAAATCAAGCTCTTTTACCCATATCTTAACAACTCAACATTGTATGCTCAGATGCTGTATGAGACTATAAATAGACATCTTTAAAGATGAATGGATTAACTATACAGTAAGCAGCAGAATTTTTTTTTTTTTTTATGAAGGTGCCTAAATTAATCTTGCTCTTACAAGAAGTAACTTCATAGGGCTTTTTTTCTGATTTTGGAAGTTTTTTGCTGCTTACTTCACATCATGTTCCACTTTTCAAGTGAAATACTACTATAAACGAGTGGCTGTTATAATCCCCAGACCTCAAAGCCCAGCACACATGGTTTTGTGAACACATGGTTTGAAATGAGTGGAACTTTCGCAGTGTATTTGTAGGTCAGTGTGTATGGAGGATATATGTTTTACGAGGACTATAAAATCTGCTTAAAGGCCAGGTGTTGACCATCTATTTTGTAAAAATCCTCTGTGCCTAATGTATGGGGTTTTGCTAATTTCTTTGAGACTATGTAGATTCTTGAGACTGCTCAGCTTTCAGTCCATGGGTGCTGAAATAACACTGAGCACTTCTGGAAATCAGATGTTGTATGTTCACTTAAGCCAATTTTTCTGTACTATGTCCTCTCAAGGTCCGAACTTCTGTGAATACCCTTACTCAAGCAAAGCAAATCCATGCCAGTGCTTTAAAAAGTCCATTTTTGTTCCATTCTTCAGCTTAGTGATAAATGGAACTAACTTATGCTGAGGTGATTAAAACATCTTGTTTCAAAAAGAAAACAATAATTTTCACAAATTTAGCACATCTGCAGAACTGTAGTTGTGTCTCATCTTTACTTGTCTCTTTCCATCATAAGGGAAGCTACAGTATTTTTTGTAATTACAACATATGTGAATTGATTAGTGTATGTCTGTAAGCACTG
Source organism: Opisthocomus hoazin (assembly GCF_030867145.1). Lineage (NCBI taxonomy): Eukaryota > Metazoa > Chordata > Aves > Opisthocomiformes > Opisthocomidae > Opisthocomus > Opisthocomus hoazin. Next base: position 36,146,477 of record NC_134416.1, on the reverse strand, counting down.
TTTGCAAACTCTAATAAATTAAATTTCATCAATATTAGCACAGATATCTGCTTGTATATAGAATAAAAAGAAGACACTCTACACTCACTATGATACTTGCTAGCTATAGTTACTGCACTACTCCTAAATTCCTAAATCCTATTCCTAAATCTTATTCCTAAATTAGCTAAGTCTGGGTCTAATATGGTAAAATGAATCAGTAAAATGTGACACTTCTATATGAGATTTTATTCACAGAATCACAGAATCACAGAATCACAGAGTCACAGAATGGTAGGGGTTGGAAGGGACTTCTGTGGGTCATCTAGTCCAACCCTCCTGCCGAAGCAGGGTCACCTACAGCAGGCTGCACAGGACCTTGTCCAGGTGGGTCTTGAATACCTCCAGAGAAGGAGATTCCACAACCTCCCTGGGCAGCCTGTTCCAGTGCTCCGTCACCCTCAGAGGGAAGAAGTTCTTCCTCATGTTCAGATGGAACTTCTTATGCTTCAGTTTGTGCCCATTGCCCCTTGTCCTGTAGCTGGGCACTACTGAAAAGAGTCTGCCCCATCCTCCTGACACCCACCCTTCAGATATTTGTAAGCATATGTTAGGTCCCCTCGCAGCCTTCTCTTCTTCAGGCTGAACAAGCCCAGCTCCCTCAGCCTCTCCTCATAGGAGAGATGTTCCAGTCCCCTCACCATCCTTGTAGCCCTCCGCTGGACTCTCTCCAGTAGCTCTTCATCTTTCTTGAACTGGGGAGCCCAGAACTGGACAGAGTACTCCAGATGAGGCCTCACTAGGGCAGTGTAGAGGGGAAGCAGAACCTCCCTCGACCTTCACACCACCCCTGTGAACTTCAGGCTGATCTGTGCAGGAAAGTCCTTGTGCATTACCTTACAGTCTACCCTTACACATGTTGTGACTTCATATGTCACAAAAAATATTCAGATAACAATATCTGTAAATATATACTGCTTGTTGATCTTATATGCCTGAACAAGAAAAAGGGAAGGTTACTATACTGATATAGTAGAGCTGGTCTGCCTTCGCCTCTCAGAAAATGCACTTTCACAAGCAAGGACTAATATCATAGAATCATAGAGTCACAGAATCATAGAACAGCTTGGTTTGGAAGGGACCTTTAAAGGCAGAGACGTATACCACTGGATCATGTTGCTCAGAACCCCATCCAAAAGACCTTGAATGTTTCTAGGGATGGGGCATCTGCCGTCTCTCTGGGCAACCTGTTACAGTGTTTCACCACCCTCACAGTAAAAAAATTCTTCCTTCTATCCAGTCTAAATCTACCCTCCTTTAGTTTAAAGTCATTACCCCTTGTCCTATAGCAACAGGCTCTGTCAAAGAGTTGGTCCCCATCTTTGTTCTAAGCCCCCTTTAAATACTGAAAGGCTGCTATAAGCTCTCTCCGCAGCCTTCTCTTAGGCTGAGCAGCCCAGCTCTCTCAGCCTCTCCTCACAGGAGAGGTGCTCCAGCCCTCGGATCATTTTTGTGGCCTTTCTCTGAACCCGCTCCAACAGTTCCATGTCTTTCCTGTGTGGAGGTCTCCAGAGCTGGACGCAATACTCCAGGTGGGGTCTCGAGAGAACAGAGGGGCAGAATCCCCTGCCTTGACTTGCTAGACATGCTTCTTTTGATGCAGCCCAGGATACAGCTGGCCTTCTGGGTGGCAAGCGCACATTGTCGGGTCATGTCCAGCTTTTCATCCACCAGTACCCTCAAGTCCTTCTCAGCAGAGCTACTCTCAATCCCTTCATCCCCCAGCTGATACCATGGGTTGCCCCAACCCGTGTGGAGGACCTTGCACTTGGACTTGTTGAACGTTCATACGGGCCCACCACTCCATTTTGTCCAGGTGCCTCTGGGTGGTGTCCTGTCCCTCAAGTGTGCCAACTGCACCACTCTGCTTGGGGTTGTCTGCAAACTTGCTGAGGGTGCACTCGATCCATCTGTCTATGTCATCGATGAAGATATTAAACAGTACTGGTCCCAGTATGAACCCCTGAGGGACACCGTTTGTCACAGATCTCCATTTGGACATTGAGCCATTGACCCCTACCCTCTGAATGTGACCATCCAGCCAATTCCTCACCCACTGAACAGTCCATCCATCAAATCCATATCTCTCCAAATTGGAGAGAAGGATGTTGTGGGAGACCATGTCAATGGCCTTACAGAAGTCCAGATACATGACAGCTATATCTCTTCCCTTGTCTATTGATGTGGTCACTAACACACATTGTACTACCTTAATCCAACACCATGTGTGTACGCATGGAGATATGGTCTGTAATTACATGGTCACATAGCTTTTTCCCTTGCCTTTCTGAGTTTACAGAATGGAGCTGCATGGAGGTGTGGATGAATCAGTGCTGTGCAGGGGTGGCAGAAACTGTCTTTAGAGCCCCACTGTGTTTGCTGAGAAATTCAGAAGATGTGTCATGAAGGGGTCTGGGGATGCCAGGCAGAGAAATAATGGGGTATGTTTAAGACAACCGAAGAACTTGCTTCCATATCTGTCTGTGTTGAAGAGATCCAATTTTTTTATCCTAAGCAGGTCACCTTACCCAGACTTTTCATAGGAGTTCACTGACTGTGTGGCCTTCATTTCTGAGTGCTTGATTTGAGGCTGTACTATAATGTTAAATAAGTACTGAACACACAGAGCTGCAAGTGAAAGCAATCAGTGCTGTGCTTTCAGCATATAAAGTGCCATATATTGCTATGCACTTGGAAAAAATTGGGTCCCATCTGTATCAAACTGGGTTCTCCAAGTTAGTAGATTTTTTTTAACCTCTATTTCTGTATACCTCCCCTTTCTGAAATTGCAGAATTGCCTACTCATCTCTTAGGACATAATGAAGATAAATTCATTAATGTTTGTGCAGCAATAAAAAGTCAATAATGAAAGGAATAATTTGACTTTCAGAATGGGTTGAAGAGATGTAGTAAATAAAACATGTGGCCCCATGTTAAATAGTGAGAAGGAAACAAAATCCTGAATAGCTTTTCATTAAATAAGTATCAATAGTTTTGTGCAGTGAATAAGGCAAGAGGCTTTGCCATAAGGTAGAGCTTGATCAGGAGATTAAATATTGTGTCACCAAGGAAGTGTATTGATACATTTTTTTAAGATATTGAAATATTTTACTTCTCTGATATTATTAATGATTCTATAAACATGTGGGGGGGGGGGGTTGGCATCTATAATCCCACAGTTATTTTTCAAAGTTTTAAACTTAAAAAAAAATGTTACTGTGTACTGTATTGAAAGTCATATGAAGTATCAGTGGATTTGGATTTGCTACACAAACCCTTTTTACTAGAGCTAGTGAACCAACTGAGAGTCCCCTCTGTGGACAAGCACTGGTGAAGGGTGTTGCAATAAGCCAGAAGAAATATAAGACAAAAAAATCAGGGATTCAGTTTTGGACAGTGGGGGACACCGTTTTACTCACATTAATTTCCAGTCTCTTTGCCTAGTAATTGCTATTTCCACCTATCATTTTCTCCCATCTATCCTCCCACTCTTTTTATACATGACTTTTCCAACTCCACCAGTGATCTCTATTTTTCTTATCCACTTCTGCTGCTCATTCTTCAGATGTCCTTTCTGTATTTCAGTCAGGTCCCAGCTCCCTTCCCTATCCATCCATGCATACTTCCATCCCTGCTGACTGCCAGCTTGAATATTCCTGTGCAAGCCTCTCAGTATGTCTCAATGTCTTTGCCAAATTTGCTTGGCAGATTGCAGTGGTCTGCACTTTTGATCCCAGCCAGCTCCATCTCCGGAAGTCCACTTTGGTGCTGGAATTTGGTACACTGCTGATTCTAGTCCTAATCTCCTGCCTTCTACCTATTTTTCATTTGATCCTAATTGTCACCTCACTGTCTCCTCCCTTGTCCATCTCCTGGTCTTTTATGTTCTTTTCCTCAGACCACATTCTGCTTACCTCTCCCCAGTTCTTTCTCTAATCCCCCAAACCTCCCTTCCATACTTCTTTTACTTCTGGCAACGTACCTTCTGCACAGGGGGAACATGCTGCTCCTGCTTTCCTACAGCGATCAGTTCCCAGTGCATTGCACAATGACAGACAGCAGCAAAAGAATAATAATAATAAGAGAAAGTTCTGTTTCATTGTAGTAAGGATAATATAGTTGCAGTCTGGTTGTACAGGGGAGCTGCCAGGAGAATTTGTATTTAGAAAACTTACTTAAGCTGCAGTTCCTCTACGAGGATGGCATGCGCATTGTTTAATACACATAGGAACTGGATGAAGAGGTTTGTGGAGGCTCTGTGGGACGTGACTGAATATGCACTTTGGTGAGCTCTCAGCGCTGTGGGAAGTGTGAGTGTGTTCAGTGATTACGGATTCCTAGGAGAATTTCAGCTCTTCAGTACAAGCAGCTTTTCTGAGCATGGGTAAGTAGAATTTTTCAAAGCTATATTGCTTGGCTGAATTTGGGCAGCTTAATCCTATGTGGTACATGCCAGACATCATCCTGTCTGCCAAATTTTGGATTCTAGTTTAAATCACTGAAACAGTAAATATTTCCAAAACGTACATATACATACAAAAATCTATTTGTCCTAATCCTACTCTTAGAAGTAACTGAATCATTTTGGCTGAAATTTTTTTTAAAAATGCATATGATATCCAACCTGCAGCAAAGATTCAGTGCAGACAATTTCAGCCCAAGCACTTAAAGTTTACTAAAGTTATAAGCAAAGAGAAAGGCATATGTATGGTGGGAAGTCTACATTAAGTTTACAAATAGGTGGCCCTATCAACTTGTCTAAAGTCATTAAGAACAAATTTTAAGTTCAGGTTTTGTTTCTCTGCAATATTTCAGCGCTATCAGCCACCTCACAAGGCATTTCAGAGTCTTAGCTAAATTTGCACTGTAGATTTGTGCTCATTAGGCAGTTGTGAGCGAGGAGTCTATATGCAAGGGATGTCCTTTGCTTCCACAGAGATAGAATTATATTGATGACAATGTAAATTGATGTGGGGGGGTGTTACTTAAACTATATATGAAAGAAAGAGCATTCAAATTAGACAAATATGTAGCAAAGATAAAAGCAGTGCAGTATACTGAACAGTGGGAATTAAAAAAGTTAAATGAAGGAAAGGGGAAATAAAAGATGGAGGAAAACTTCTAGCATGTCGCACTGGTTTAGTAAAAAGAAAAATAGATACGAATAAAGCCCACCATGCCATCCTGTTGCCATGATACCAGAAGCTTTACAGCCAGACTGGGTGACCTGAAATGTTTGACTTGGCACTAGGACAACCCCTAGATAGAATTGGCATTTTCTGAATTCAGAAAATCTACATATGCAGTTCATTTCAATATTTATGAATCACCCATTATTGTGCTAATGATCAATTGATTTTGCTCGTCTTCAGAGCGTGCCATGCAAGAGTCTCCAACAAAGCTGGAAGCAGACTTAAGTTTCGAGCCTCAGAGTAATCAATAGGATAGTGTAATTCCTGACCTCAGACAATGCAGTGAGAAAAGACTAGCTTTAGTTGCTGAAGCACAGCACTGAAATTGAAAAGATCCTGTAGGCTATTGTGGATGAAGGGGACAGAGTTGTGTCATGTTATGGCTATGGATCCCAAACACACTAAAATACTATAATACAAGTCAGGAATATTCTACAAACCTGCACAATACTTGAGTAATGACACAAAAGTTTGTTATCCAAATTTTCCAGATTGGGACTGGCTGGGGCAAGGGAAGACAGTAACAGAAGCGGGTGGGAGACAACAGGGCGGCAGGGAAGTACTGCAGTTTTTTACTACTTTTGCTAGTTTTGATAAGCAGACTTTTATCCTTTCATCCTGCCTCAATAACAGAGTTTGACCATGTCTTAGTATTCTATATTTTGTATAGTACAGACACAACTGAGCCAAGAAACCCAGTTTTTACAGCAGATTTTTGGAGGAATTTGTGGTGGAAGTCTTGGTGAAGATTCTTATACATCACTCAATGATTATGATCTGGGTTGGAGGGGAAGCTAAAAGACCTGTATTGTCTTTCCAAAAAACCAAAGACCACTTCATGTATGCATATGTTAAAGAAGCCAAACTTTTGAACTCTTCAGATTTAAGTGATATTTGCAACAAATAAGTTTGTAAAAAATCCATGGACTGCTACATATGCTATAGAATATTTGTCAGGTAATTGTGTGAAACAAAGAAACAAACCAATCCAAACCAAATAATTCTGTAAACGTTAATTTTAAAAATTCAAAACAGACAGAAAGTGGTTATGTTCAGGGAAAGTTTTATTCACTGTGAATAGATCACCTACTTCCGCCTGTGACACTGAACATCAAGAAAGGGGAATATTTAAACTGGAGGGTCTGTAGTTAGCTACGCGACAAGGCTTAGTGCAAGAATTTATTCAGGTCAGAAAACAGTATCCTTAAAAGTGGAAATAAAGCCAAAGTGATGTTAATAAAACCGAACACAGAGGCTGGCTAAGAGGAGCAAATACATGAAGGTACCTGGCAAAGCCAAACAGGAATTGTTAAAGTATCTCAGAAATACAAAGGCTGCAGAAGAGTCATTAGGTCTGCTAGACCACCAGAGGATAAAAAGACAATATAAACTGATCAAGAGATGGCAAAGAAAATAAATTATTTTACTCTAGTATTCTCAAAAGACAAAGGAGTAATATATGCACTAACAGAATTCTTTACAGATAATTTCAGAGACATACAGTTAGTGAGCCAAAAAGAGGTGAATAATACAGAAAGTCTGGAAGGTAAATGAGAAGGATTTTACAGTGTATTTCAGAGAGAGACCCAAAAACTGAGTCACTAATAAAATATGTCATTTAAATGACATTTTAAATGAGCTGTTAATTAACTTTATGGATTTCTTTGTAAATACACTCTGAAGGGTTATTCTGGAAACTGCGAATGGGAGAGCCAATCTCACCACTTATGTGATGTATTGGAAACTCAGCTCAAGTAGGAGGTAGGAAAAAATGCAAGAAGTCAGGGACAGCAGAAGCATTTGTAGATGAAGAGAAGTTGAACATACAGATTGAATGGCAACACAGAAAAGTAAACCAAGGCCGAACAAGAGGTATAAAAAAAGAAAGGTGAATGATACTGTGAAGATCCAGTATTTTTCTTTTTTTCCCACAGGCAAGAAATGAGCACCCAGCAAACTGGTGAAGGTCACGAGCTCTCATTGACTTGCTGAGCTTTGGGTCAGGCTCTTAGGCTTAGGTTCATCCACCTAACTTCCAGCATTTAACTGCAGTGCCAAGGTGAAAAGTCTCCACTCCAAATACTAAACTTCACTCTAAAATCACTCTGTAGTCAGGGAGGAATTAGACAATTAAGTCTGCGTAAAGTCTAAGTTGTACCCTGAAGATACCTGTCTCTCCCTCCATAGGGAGCAAGCTTGGAGTAGTGCCTAAAATCAGGCAGGGTGTATCCAGCATGTTGAACAAGAAATTTAAAAAATGAGGTTTAATTTTCCTATCTAAATAGCCTTGATGGAAACCTATTAGTCTTCAAGTCAGACAATACTAGTGCTCTTCGTGCCTTATTCTGATTGGGGAAACAGCAGTTTCTATAAGCCATAATGGCAGCCAAAAGAAAAGTACTGACCAGTCGGAAAACTTAGATTGTTCTCAGTACAAATTCATGCCTTAGTGCCTTTCTAGAGATGGCCAAGAAAGAAAAGTATCCCTTTTTGCATAATAAATGATTAACTGTACATCTCCAATCACATCTGGAAAACATCGCTAAGTTTCATTCTGAATAGTTGACATTCTCTGTTAATGGTTTTGTCAGCATATGCTTCTTTTGCCTCTTGCAAAATATTTGATAAAATATTAATGTAGAAATAAAACAACGAAAACACAAACCACAGATTTTCCAATTTTCTGATAAATTAGTATGGCTCCACATAAGCTTACCAATGGTATTTTTTGCACATTTTACAGCAATATCAGAGTAAAACACACTTCTTTTCCTGTTTTACCCTGAGACTGCAGGAGGGAGACTAGAAAGGAGTCAAACCCAGCCAGCAATGAGAGAAAGGGAGAGCTTGCTCAGCAGCCAGACTGGAAAGGACACCCCACCCCTCTAAACTTCTAGGGAGAACATTCTTTTTCCTTCTCCAGCAGCTGGAAGTAGACTGCAATTAAAGAAAAGAAAAAAAAAAATAGAAAAAAACCACTAGATTAGGAAATAATAAAGCACTGGGAAGATTAGCTGGTGAAAATGAATCTTTTCTACTTTCAGGGGCTAAGAAGCAAAAAGAAGTAGGGTAGATGAGAGCTGCCTCTCTCCGGCAGCCAGAGGGGTGAGGCTGAGCGTGGCAAGTGGGGAATACTGGCTGCTGGGTGGAGTGGATGGATAAAGTGGGTGTGATTTGTGACACTCCTTGGGAAGGAGCCACCACGGCATGCTCTGTTTAGCCAGCTTTGCAGTCAGCCTGCTCTGACACAGTGATACGTTTCAACCAGAAGAAATTAAGCATGAGACTGCTGTAAAAATTCAAATGATGCACCACAAAACAAAATCGTACAATTTGATACTAACTGCCGATTAGCACTTTCTGGTCAATATGACGATCATCACTTAATTATAGGCTTGTCTGTGGGAAGTTCAACCTTTTAACAGCCATAGTTTTAAATATAACACAGTGATTAGAAACAGTTATTAATGGGTTGGTGCCGTTATTCCCCTTGAGTCTCTAAAGGAGAAATTAGAAATCCTATTTGAAGATGAAATATGACCACGAGAGGATGCAGTCAAGATCCTGAATGAGTGAGGCATCCTGTTCCTCACTCATGCTTGGCAAGACCAGCCAGAATATAGAGCAAATATTTTCTGGAATATCTGGGTGAATAAATGGCAATCCAGAAGTCAGGGACAATTTATCAACTAAGTAGTGTAACTAACATAACCCAGAAGTAAATCCAGAAGCCCTGCTTTTAATTAATTTTTTCTTCTCTTGCATATTCTGCAGATTTTTCTTTATTTTCTTATTTTAGTTGTTCCTCCTTTCCCTATGTTATCTGTTGTCTGTCCATCCCCCCAATCTACCCTTCCGTTATCCTTTGCTAATGGTTACCTTCTCATCCTGATAGTTAATCCCAATAAGCCGTATACACTTGAACCTGGGATACACCTGTACTGAACACTTATGGGTACCTTTCATTCAGCTAGTTAATGAACTTATTGAATAACAAACACCAATTGTTTTTTAAAATCTCTCTCTTTTTGTATTTATTTACTTACTACTTCAGTTGATTGATTTATTCTTTCCTCATCTATCTGGCCCTCAGCCACAAACACTTGCTTAATCTTGCTTTCTCTCTCATAACCACAATTACTCACCCACAACTAGCAGATCATCCTTCTTTAGGAAATTACTTTCAATTTGGAGATGGCAAAAGGGATACCAACAACAAAATCCAGGACCAAAACAGGAACTACTGGCTATTGATTGATATATCAGTGGTGTAAACAAAAGCCAACAAAAATCAGTCCTTGAAAATAATATGCTTCTTAAATAAATAGACTTGAAGACAGACTCCCAATGCTGCCTATCAGTAGGGGAACTTCTCTGATAAAACACAGGGAAAGGTGATTGATATTCCTCTGTTTTTATCACAATGCATTTAAATTAAATGAGAGAAGACTTTTTCAACTTGGCCATGTCTTGTTTTAACTATTCAGTACTATATTTCAAAAAATATTATTTGTTTCTCTATACCTTCCCTTGGCTATGGTGAATGCATTTGTTCCTTTATTTGCATCTCAGTAAGTCAAGCTTTTATAATCTGTGTATGAATATTCATCTAATTTTGCTGCTGGTATCTGCTATTCAACTTTGGCTGAGGCCTGGATTTTGCAGTTGAAATCATCACACATCTTGAATTCATTGGGCTGGGGAAAGTCATAAGGGTTTTCCTTCATAAAATTGGTGTAGAATTGGGGCTTGAGAGTGTAGATTAACACATCAAAGTGTACGGCGTAGAATATATAGTATACAATATCAACTGATTAACATTACCTCTGAAGCTTAACTTTTCCGTTTTCCCTTATTTCACAGTTCTAGTGCAGACTGCTAACCTCATTTTTGTGTTTAGTTCTAAGTCAGTTGTGAGGAAAAAGGTTGATAATGGCTAAACTCAAGAGATCCAACATCAAAAGAACTCTTCAACATTTGGAGAAAATAAAACCAGGTGTGAATAAAATATCATATTGCAATCATAAGTGTTATTAAAGCCATTAAAGTACATTTGATTCTGGTGTTCTATTCATTTTCAAAGCTGACATTTGTAAATGTATATAGGTAAGACTCCTGTAAATTTGAAACAGAGCATTACGACTTGTTCTGGAATCTGTAGCACCATCATAGTGTATTTTTTTGATACGTAACAATTCAAAATTTTGTGTCTTTGAGCACAGTCCATCACATTTTTATAACTGAGTAGTATTCTTGCTGGTTAGTATATAAAGCAAGAACAAAAATGTTAAAAAAAGAGACGCTCGTAGTAGCATCTTGGCATAAGTATGTAATGTCTTAGCACACTTCGTTACATATCCTTAATATCTGTTGTAATGAATGGTCTTAAGGATTTTTTATGATTTGCTAACTGCTTTTATGTTAGAGCTGTTGTATTTCCATCTTGTCCCTTTGATAAATGTCGTGACAGTGTGAATCTTAGCCTTTCTGTAATTTTGAAGGGAAATAGGAGAAACTGTATTATCATTTCTGTCTGTGAAATTTATTTCTGAAGTGAATGCCATACATATTTCTGAAATGAATGCCAAATGTATTTTCTAGAAGTGAGTGCCATTGAAAGCCAAGGCAGGCAATTTATACCGTGCATAATAATGATATTAATTTTTATGGTGTGTATAAGTTACATTTTGATTAGTTTTTTGCATGATTAAAAATTTGCAAAGCCTTTATGGCCCCCAGGAGCCTACCTGTAATAAACAGCTCTCACCTTCCAAACCATAAAACAGGTCTGCAGTACTTGAACATTAGAGCTAATTGCCTTGCTACATCAAAGGGAGCACCACAAGACTGAGAAAAATCGCGGGGGGGGGGCGGGGCAGGGCAGAGAGCGGGGGGCAGTTTCACCTCTAAAGGTTATGTGTTTGTGGCTTGGTGGAGCCCTGTAAAGTTATGGCCTCAGAACTGCTGTTTGCGATTAAGTTGATGGGGAAAGTCTATCCCGCAATCTCTCCCTGCTGCTGACACAGAGTCTTTGTTCACATTCAGATTTCTCAAACTGTTGCCGGGGTCAGGCTGAGGTCAGACACCACGATGATGTATAGGAGAACATGTCTGGGAATTTCTCTCACACTTAAAACACATACCAGAAAAACAGGAGAGCACCCTGCAAAAATTGTCTGATGAGACCCAGATGATACTGTAGCTTTTGTTTTAGTGCCTTCATAATTTTCTTTCTCTTTGCCTGACACACTCACAATGTTTTATTAATGTATGCCACGATAGCCCTTACAATTTTATGTCCCCTCAAGATAAGGACACTCAGTAGCACTTTGACACTTCATTTTCCAGCCCAGGGGGATTGGGCCAGTAAATCTAGTAAAAGCAGCAATGTGTCCGTTCCCAGGGATGAGTCGGAAAGGGATTGCCATCATTTCTGTGAGGCCACGGGGCCTGACACTGGATACGAGCCTCATGTGTGCGCTCTCAGCGTTAACACAGCCCGAGCCAGGCATGATCACAGGCTTGCAGCATCCCGACCCGCGGTCCCCCGCCACCCTGACAAACACAGCCCTGCTTCCAGCTGCGGTTGGGATGCCTACCATGTTTGATTAGCTATCGTCGCGGGAGGGGGCGGGGGGCGGCAGCGGGGAGAGCGCAGGAACAGCACGAGGGGGTGGTTCCATTCTGATGGAAATTCTTTTTCTTTATAGGCAATTATTTTTAAATAGGGGACCGTCTTTCTCCCGGTATTGTTCCAAAAAGTGGACACGCATTCTTGGTCCTAACCTATTGTATTTCGACATCAATGCAAAACACATTGATCTGTGGCTGAGAATTTTTTCTTTTGGTTTGGTTTCCAAAATTGCAGCTGTGTGTTTCTCTTGCGATTTACAAAAGGTTTCGCAGAGAGTTGAGAATCGGATAGGTTCGCCACATCGATCTGAGGGTTGTTTGCCTAGGCATACAGTTTCAGTGCGTGGCTGGCAAGTAAGGCACTAAGCAGCAATTTTTTTGTGCTCAGCTGCTACATATGACAGAGGATATTTCATTCGGCTGTCAGAATGTTATTAATAAAACATGGGGTGCGAAGAGGGCCACTATTTCCCCTTTCAATCACTATAGCATTTGCAATGAAAATTTTATGCAGTGTGTAATTTTCAGTTAATGCTTGACACTTAAAATGTCGGTAGCTGCATTTTGTGTGGTTCCTGAAGGGTTAATTGTATCATGTTCCCTGCATAAAAGCTCTGCTTATCAAAAGTGAATAGAGGAGTGTATGCAAATGTGTGTCTGTGACCTTTTGCCTTTCCAGGGTTAATTTATATGGTCATTAAAGATTTTATGAAATTGAGTGGCCTGGTGCTTCGAATCCCATTTTACCTTCACCTCCTAATTTATATAATTCCTACCTGAAGTGGGGAAATATAATTTTTATTTTTTTTTGTGCGCTGCAATGAAAACAGCATGCTGTGCTGTAGGGAGTTGCAAGTCTGGTTATCTGGCATTACGCAGATTGCTAAAAATTCATTAAAATGTGACATCAGCACAGTGAGAGACAAATGATCACAGGAAGAAAAGGAACAGTGGGCCTTTCACGGATTAGTGCTACACAACCCCAGCACAGAAGCTAACTGCATAAACAGATTAATCCACCAGTAGCAGTGTAGCTAAGATTTACCGAATAATTAAACGGGCTGGAGTTACTGTGAAGGTTTCCATGTAATCTAGCTGGTGTGAACACGTAAGCGACGTGTGGGCAACACCGCTTCCTCAGCAGCCATGCACCAAGTCGCATCATTTATCCTGGATTGCTCCCCCTGGGGACAAAACCTGAGACTTCTCCTGCAAAGCCAGCGGTTTAGGTTTAATACAGTACCTAATACCTAATTCTTACTTACTGCAATTAGCAGGATACTGCTGCACTAATAGGATTTATACTTGAGAAGTCCCCCCTTTTTTTTTCTTTTTCTCTCTTTTTTTTTTTTTTGGCTCCAAGGCATGTTTTTACATGTGCTGGCTTTTGTTTTTGTTTCAGCCTGTGTGGTGCGTGTGTGCATGTGTGTGCATGTATTTTAACACAAAGCATTTCTAGCAAAGAATATGAAATGACAGGCTTTAAATCTGCCACACTGGTGGAAAGCAGGTACTCTGATAAGGACACGGTCAGAATTTCTGGGTAGATTTTGAAAGATAGCGAATTATTCGTAATTAATGTCCAATCTGTTTAAAGTGCTCTTCTTTCCCTTTCCCTTTTCTTCCCCCCAACCTCTTTTCCCGCTGTTTTGCCACCTTCTTTCCGCACTGTTCTTATTAGAGGACATATTTTTAAAAAGCTGTTAAATGGTCACTGAGTTTCTTTTCTAAGATCTTTTCTGTGCTTATCCACAGAAGAACAAGGTGAAGATACAGAAGGGTCTGCTAAAAGTACAACAGTAGCTGTTGCTGATGAGAAAGACTCAAGTGAGAGAGACAATAGTGAAGGCAAAAAATCTTGTAAAGACTCTGGTAAGATGCTGGAATTTTGTCTTCCCCCTTTTTTAACTTATGAAATGCTCTTTCATTTTAAACTGTCTGGACATTCCCACTACTATTCATTGCATGTGCATTTTGCATGTGATTTCTATCAGTAGCCTCCCATTGACCTATTTTTAATCATAACCATCTGACAGGATAGATGCGGATAAGTTGAAGAATATTACAAGACGACCAGTGAGATTATTTTTTAATCAAATCAGTTTGTGTGCTTGTAATTTTTTAAGCGCCTTTCATTAATCTTAGCTGTACTTGTGATTCCTCTGATGGCATATTAATTTTTCATAAGCATAGGATTAGGTACCACTTGAATTTTTTTCTTCAATCAGGTATTGCCCCCTTTTAACCCAAAGAATGTGGGTTTCTTTGTTATTATTATTTTTTGCTCTTGCTCTCTGATCAGTTACTCCCAAGAATCTGGCCTCTTCCTGGGCATTTATTTGAGGCATTTTGAAAAAAATACATAAAATCCAGTGAAAAAGTTTACAGATGATTCAGCTTAAGAAAGAGGAAATATCATTGAAAACGGATTATGGGTTGGGTAATTTTGATCTCCTGGAATAGACAAAGCCCAGTAATGAAAGCTACTGTCTTTGAAAACAAAACCCCTATGTCATGACATTTACTTGTGCACAAACAAACCCAGGGCCAGCATCTGGTGCAGATACCCAAGGCTTTTTCTGTGTTTGGTTTGGCAAATATGTGACTTCATCCATGCTTTTTATGTATGAGATGGAAATCTATGGTCACAATGAATATTACATTGGCTACTTTTGCCGCACGCTATACCTAGTTACATTATGTTGGATTCACTGAAGCAGAAGAAGTGCTGAAACAGGTTGAAGCCTATTAGTTTCAGGTAGTCATATATCTTATCCTTGTACGTCAATGACAGCAGCATACAAAGGAGGTTGTATCTCCGTAAGACATATAGTTGTAGAGAAAATATCATTTTACGTATGAGTTTCTTTACACTCAAAATCTCTCATACTGTTGCTCTTTACATATTAAACATTTATAGATACATTTTCAAAAAAATATTATAGATGGCCCTGTCTATGCCGAGCCAATTCAGAAGACTGAGTTAAACATGAAAGCTTCCTGTAAGTTTGCTTGTTGATGTGCTAAGGTCAGTACCCATCACAGTTTAGAACCTCAGATCGTCTTCAGTTGCTTTATTTTTTTGAGATCAAGAGACGGAAGAAAGGTCGATGATGACAAGGATGATGTTGAGCAAGGAACTGTGTTGTGGTTTAAAATATATATTCCCTGTGGCTGGCTCTCTGACTTGGCAAAAACTGTCTGCAGTGCAGTAAAGCCATGCTCCCAGGCCGACATATGTCGTCCTGTGCAGCCTCAGCAGCGGCTGTCCTGGAGACTCACCAGGAGACAGGTGACAGAGACCTGCAGCCTGCATTTCCTACCATACATGCTGCCTAGGGGACACTGTGAACCACTTCAAGGAGTTTATCACCCCTCTCTGTTTCTTAGGCAGGTCCATTTATAGCTGTTCAAGAAAGAATACGGTATTAAAGCTCCAGCAAATAAAATGGTGGAATCTAGAAAAAAATACTGAGGGGGAATTCTCAAATTTCCATCAGGATTAGCCACTCATAAGGGCCAAGTTTAATTAGGACAAACCTATATCCAGATGCCTACTGGGTGCACTACAAAAAACCAGCATAGTTGTTCTGCATTCCCATTCCAGTAATTACACAAATAACTTTGCAGTAAGATCCATATGAAAACAAGGGCTGAAATACATGATTGCCTTTGTTCTTTGCAGAAAACAGTTTTACTGTAAAATCCTAAATCTTTAGGTAATTTTTATTTCCCTAATCTAAATTAATTCTGCACATGCAACATTCAGACTATCATCTTAATTTTCACTCGGCTGACAAGTATTTCTATTGACTGCATAACTGCTTATGTATAATTGAATGTTAATTTGGGCTTTCTCATAAATTGAGTGTTGCAAGTCTTGCCAAAGAAATCTCAGGAAAACCAATAAATTAATCACAATACTAACAAGTTAGACAGGAAAGCGGTGTGACCCCTCTTTAGCATAGAATCTATTAGACGAGAAAGGATTAACATGTATTTAGCAACAGTATGTTTGTGTAAGCTGTTGTGCTGTATTGCTTACCTTATCTCAAGGAGTAGAGCTTTCAAAATGAGACTTGGCAATATGCAAGTTATATTTGTTGAATATTCATTCAGAATAGAAAAGCCTACTAATGCCTCATTTATATTGTCATTTAAATCTAGTGCCACTTTAGATTAATTATAATCCAAATTACAGCTCTATGCAGTGCAAGAATTAATATGGAATTTATCCAGATTAATACATTTGCATTGAAAATGTAATACGTCTCTGCCATGGCTAAGGGGAGCACTTTTTAATAAGGTAGTAAACATGAGGAAGGATGGAAATTAACCTTCATTATTGCAGTGAAAATCATCCTTTCATTCTGCTCTAATTAGAAAGAATACTCTACCAGTAATTAGAATTTTAGAATTATTTTGAGGCTGAATAGCATCATCAGATGTGTCAGAAGTCTTAAATTATGCAATCTTTATCAAATACATAGATTCATAAATAAGAAAACAGCATTTCAATTACAGAACTTCCAGTGGTTTTTTTTTTAGTATACGTATTTTATTAACTTCCTCCTTCTCTTTAGTCACACAAATGTTTCTATCTTTATTTTGAAGTTTCAAAAATGTTACGAAGGTGATGGCGTCTGAATGGCAGTGAATTATGTAATTTTTATATTAGCAATCTTACACAAGTTAAATTCTGCAACTGACAGGTAATCATTGACTAGTATATTTCATGGCACTTACAATTAAACTTAGGTTTTGAGCTAAATGTATTGAAATTACATTATTCATGTAAAATAATGCTGTGCATTTTATGTTATAAAATGAATTACAGTTGTGTTTCACAATTAGGAAACAAACCACAAATAACCTGTCTCAAGAATAAAAAGTGTCTCTTTAAAATGTGAATAACAACTGGATTTAGTCTTTTGCTACAGCTGCCTAGTAAGAATAGCACACCAGTGGAACATCCAGCTATAAAAACAGTGCCACACCCCATGCTCAGCACCATACTTTCTCTCCTCTTTCCCTCCTCCTTCAACACCCTTCCTATACGACTGTAACCTTATTCAACCTCCCTACAGGAAGCTCCTTAAAACAGTGAATTTAAGATGGAAATCAGAAAGTTGATATAGCACGATGAGGCACTGAGTTGTAATAGCTGGACCATTTCCTTGCGTAAGGAGCTGATCTCCTTTGGTTTTGGCACGTAAAATCTGGCTTGGGAGGTTTGGTCCTCACCACATGCAGAAGCGAGTGGCGTCCCCACGCCAGAGGGAAGAACCAGCCCCCCCTTTTTTTTTTTTGCAAAGCTTACCATAAGTCACGGACTCGGTTACTTTACTATAGGCCAGATGTAACTTCAGCTGTTTAAGTAACAGTGCTTGAGGTTGAATGAATCCAGAGCAACAACAACAAAAACAACAAAGCCTCTGTAAATTTCAACAGTTCATATAAATATCATAGTAAACATAGTAAAAAGCTGTGCTTTGTTGTGCATTTATTGACCCCAGCACAGTGTTTTATAAATCTATGGTTTTATTGTATTAACCGCAAAAGAAAATTTAACCAAAAATCCCCCTTGTTTTTATAGAAACAAGAACTATGTGTTTCATGATTATTACAAGCCCTTTGAAGTAATTAAGTTATTCCATCCTGTGGTGGAAGACGACATGTAATATTAACATTGTGTGCGCCCAGGCACACACAGATTGCACTCTAAGCTAAATTTCACTAGCAGTTAACTAACACTGCCAAAACACAGTTAAATGCATTTTCACAACTGAATTTTGGAGCAGAATTTGGATCCTAATTTCTGTAACAACCTGTTGAGAACAATCTAGCATGATAAGGGGAAGAGAAGGTGGAATTGTTTTAATTGGGTTTTCGAAGTCAGCTTTCTGTAGAACAGTGTCTGTTTACACCGGCTCAGATTCTGGCCCATTTGTCTTTAAAAATGAACATTTTAAAAGTGACATATGATAAAGGTAAGAAACAGTAGTCAACTGTTAGACATTTTTCACAGTTGGAAATGAAGAGAGGTTAATAATTTGAACATATGCTTATAAAACCTGAGAAGAAACCTTGCTCTGTTAATATGGTATGTCACTTTTTTATTTCCCATAATTCTCACAGTGAAGACATTTAAAAAATAATGGTGTATTGACAAGTAAATACAGATAGGCCAGGGAGTACTGTATTATCATAAGCCAAAGTGAGTAATAAAATGATGTCTTATGTGACTGCATCATGTAGATTTTGCCTTTAAGCATTGCCAGTCCTTCAGGCCATCTGCAAAGCTTGGACTCAGCCTCTAAACGAGGCCTCCAGGATCAGTTCCCAAGCATGTAAAAATTCAGTGAGGCTTTAGAAAGCAGCTTGTTCAGATATTAAAGTGATGTCGACAAATTGGTCATTAAAAGTAGGGAAATACGGCAGGAATAAACTTCAATTTGATGAAGAACATGCTTAAATTACTGGTCTAAATTACACCAAAAGAAATAATTAGCAACTTAGGAATGAAAAACAATGTGTGGGGAAATCATCATTAATGTGTGAGTCATAAAATACGTTTACTTTTTTTTTTAAAATTCCCTTCAGAAATTGTGCCTGTATGATTCAGTTTTCAGTTGTTTATTATTGCACCATGAGGATTTGGTATTTACCTTGAAAACAGTTCTGTTATTTTACTTCTCTTTAATGTTTCTCTTTCAATATCAAATATTGCACAAATTCTATATGAAAATAGTAAGAATTATAAGTTCTTGGATTTGTCTACAGAAAAAGACAAGTATTTTCTTTGTTCATGTTTACTTTGTTGCCGAAACATCCATGACCTTATTTTAAAATTAATCCTAGGTTATTGTGCAATGAGGTGCAATTTGCTCATTTATATGAACCTTATGTGGATTGAAAAACATCAAGATAAATCTTCATGCACAGCATACAATCAGATTACCGTCGGACTATATATTTACGTTGAGTCTGATAGCAATCAATGGTTTAGCTTCATTGCATTTCAAGATGTATTTGCACCCAGTGTCCAGTGATAGTGTCCTCACCCTGGAAATAATTTAGTTGCAAATTGACTGGAAGATGGTGAAAATTGAAAGTTAAAATTAGAAATACTCATAATAAACAGCAGAAAAAAGGTCAGATGATGCCTCACTATGATGAGATTGGAATGGTTGGTAAATGAGGTTTTGTGTTTGTCGTGAGATGTATGTGACATGCCTACCCAATGCTCTTGTAATATCCAGCCTAGCAGAAGAGATTATCTGGCAAATTGACGCTGGAAAGAATTTTCTGATGGACTGGGAAATTAGAATTGCACTCTTTTCTTTGATGTGTGCAAGACTGGGCCACATTACACAGCTAGTTCAGGCATAATATTAAATATAGTATTTAATACTTAATAGTAGAACTATCTATAGAAAACAATTATATTCTGGTTTTGATCACAAATGCCAGACTATAAAAATTCACAGTGTAAACATCTAAGGCAGTCCCAAATGACTGATCTTTGTATATAATTAATATTAAGTTAGCTCTGAAATCCTATTCTCCACAGTATTTCTTTTAAAGCCTCGCTATATTTAGCTTCAGAATTGTAACCAGGCAGGAGTTATCAAAACAGCACAATAATCATATTGCTTAGACAGTTTAGAAAAGAGAGAGGGTAATTAAACAGCAGCAAATTAATTATTTTGGAAAACAGGATTGTTAAGCAAAAGCTGATTTATTTTAATGTAGTACACAAATTCATACCAAGCTGCCAAAGAAAGCATATTATGGATTAATCTTTAAAGGCAACCTAAGGTTATCTAAACAATAGAGAAGAGTCCACTTTTTAATGTATTTACAGAGTTTCCATCAAGGATAAAAGTGTATTTTCACCTTTGTGCTTTCCAGAGTTGTTTTAGTCAACTATATTTTTTCTCAGAACTCAAAAAAAAAAAAAAAAAGACCCTCAAGACAATACAGACCTTTGGAATCACAGCCTTTTTGTAAACCAGGATATTTAACAGTTTAAAACATGTTCTTAAAAATTATGTTTTCGGAACAGGAATAGTTACACCAGAGAAGGAACCAAAAGTGAACACTGTGGTAGGGGCACAACAGCTTCTTCTGGCAAAAGAAGAGGATGGTACAGCTAAAAAATCAAAGACTCCAGAGGACAATAAATTTTGTCATGAGCAGGTAAAGGAAAATGTAACAATTTAATTGCATTCTAGAAATATTTCAAATAACTCAAGAATGAAACAGAGATGATATGCTGTTAAAAAAGCAATATCAGCAAGTTATAAAAAGCACAGTGACTAATAGCCTGCATCTTAATTTGATTTTTTTCAGTTTTATCAATGTCCTTATTGTAACTACAATAGTAGGGACCCAAACCGTATCCAGATGCACGTTCTGTCACAACATTCAATGCAACCTGTCATCTGCTGCCCCCTCTGCCAGGATGTCCTCAGCAACAAAATGCATCTCCAGCTTCATTTGACCCATTTGCACAGTGTGTCCCCTGACTGTGTGGAGAAACTGCTTATGACAGTAAGTGTTCCAAATACTGACGCACATGCTACAGAAATGTACTCAGGTCTCTGGGCAATGTATTTATTGTGATATAGTCTTCAGGTAGCCCGAGGAGGAGAGTGGGTCAGGACTCTTAGGTTCTGTTGCCAGATTATCCAGTGACTGATGTCTCTTGAGAAAATGACTGAAGGTGGATTTCAAAGATGCTGAAAACATGTAGCTCCTCATTGATGTTAACCTTGGAAAAATCAAGCCTGTCAATGTCTCTCAGTGCATGTCTGCAAATTGGATCTAATAATATCCAGGTCTCAGAGGTATTGTGACTCCTGTTTGTAAAATAACAGGAGTTCCCTGTAGAATGTAGTTCCCAAACATAGAAGAATTCCTGTGGATAGCTAGGCTGTACGTGCATTATATTACATGAAATTCACCGTAAAATATCAGTAGTGGTGCTAACTGGAGAACATGATTATCTTATTGTACAGAATGTCCTGCTTCTTACTTTCTGACTCTGCATAAAAGACCCTTTAGGTTTTTGGTGAATAAAATGTGAGTATGAAACAAGAAGGCAAGTCCAAGAATAGGTAACAATCCAGTTAGGTCAGTTCTTTAGGATATGGAATATCTGATTTCTAGTACCTACCCTGGATGAGGCAGGTACTTGAACTGTCTTCTCCGTGATTGGGATGAGTGTTATAACCAGCACACTCTATGTGGAGGATGAGCCACATTCCAGCCTCACCAGGGAAATCCCGTTCTTCACTGCAAAATTGCACAAATCATATCAAAATAATAAATTTCTGTGAAAAATAATGACCCAGCACCATTCAAAACAATGTCAGCAAAGAAACAATCAGGTCTAGAAAGTATTCATTATTACATCATAGATTCATTTAGAAAACAGACCTCCTAAGACTCCCCAATTCTGGTTGTCTTGCCTTTTCAGATGGAAATGCATTTAGAAATCTCAAGGATCCACTTTCTTAAGGATCTGTTTCTGTATTCATAGACTCCTCCTTCATTTATACGGTTGTGGTTGTAGGCCTACCACCTCATTCCAAAGTGTCAAAAAATAAGAAAGAATTGAAAGAGCTCTTGACTGAAGATCTAAGGTTCCTTGTGCCTAGTGCTGATGAGCGAATATGGAATTGGGGATCCAAAAAAGCGGTTTAAAATTTTCTTTTCTTTTCCTTGGTTTTCTACTAACTACAGGTTACCATACAGTGTAATTTTGTTCCATCACAAGGAAAATGCCATAGAAATTTAACTTTCCCTGACCTTTTTAGGAAACTAGAAAAATGTGGAAAAAAAACCCTCCCTACTGAGGATTACTAGTTTTCTTCTCAAGTTCTCCATGATTCTCTCTATACTGATAATGAGACAACTTTGAAACCTCTCCCGTCATCCCGTCTCCTCCTCTTCTCTTCCCTCCCCTGCTCTCCTCTCCTCTCTTCTCCAGGTGCTGGGAAGTTGTCTCGCTGTATCTGAGAGGAAAAAAAAAGAAAGGTTGCTTGACAGAAAAAGAGATTGCAAAACATAATCTGCATCATCTAAATTGTCCTAGTTGCTAACACTAATATGCTCTGTCCATATCTGAACTGTCTGGTGACAAAATAAATACCATGTATAGCAAATTTTTCTTCTCTGAGACGTTTACAGTTATCTACATTATTTTTTTTAAAAGTCCTTTCCTCCCAAACATAATCAAAGCCACTAGTCCTCTGAGAGGATGCTCCTAATGCCATATTTAAAGTACAAATATACTAAGCCCAGGGCTTTTTGAAATATGTCTAGAATATATATTCCAATAAGCATTTGGTATAAATACATGCATAGATACATATATATGCAACTTTTATGTATCCTAATAAAGGTTTAAAATAATTTGTTAAACTGTTAAAAAGGAACAAAAAGGTATTTCTACTCATACCTAGTAGTGTATGTAGCTTCCATTATTATAGTAATGTACCACCCAGAAGTCTCTCCTATGGATATTCTTGTTACCTCTGTATGAGGTAAGGAAGTACTATCCTTATGTTAGAGATGAGGAGCCACAGCACAGTCTCGACTGATTTACCCAAGGTCATTTATACAGAATCTGGCAGCGCAGAAGTTTGAACCCAGTCCTACTAAGCCTTAGTCAGAACCTCCAGACAATCCTTTATTTCAGATAAGAGCATGTTTTAACGAGCTAAGCAAAAGGAAAACAGGAAGTGTTGAAGAAGTATTCATGTCAACTTAACTAAACTGAGTACTATCAGGCACCTATAATAGTACAGCCTTCAAAGATTTCTGTCTATAATTTGAAACCATAACACAACAGATAAAGCAGTCTGAAGGAGATACATAAGCAAATGAAGAAAAGAAAAAGAAAAATCTTATTTTAAAAGGAAATAAATTGCTATTTCTGTGTGTAAATAATTTTATAATTTTCTTTCAAAGCTCATGGAAGGTCCAGTATTTGCTTAAAAAACAATACAGGTGAAGTAAAGTGGGAATGCCCTTAGTCAAGAACTGACCGGTAACCATATCTCAACACGATCTCTGTCTTTGGAGGATGTCCGAGAATTCCCCTGATAAATCTGACCAGCCTGAGATAGCCAGCAATACCTTCTTTGTGGTGACAATGAGATCAATAAAATATTGAGCGTATGTAGCTCTATAGCATCAACTTATTGTGTATTATTTTGAGCTGATTCTCTACCAAGGGACACCAAATGGTCTGGATTTGTGGTCTATCAGAAATTATTATCAAGGACTGAATCAAGATCTTGGCTTAGTACTGGCAGTCTTTGATTCAGATATGGTGGATCTTTTCAACTATAATTTCATACTGTTGTATAGTATTAAATAGCATGACTTTTCCTATTATAATACTGTGTTCTTGGTTTTCAAAGGTTCCTGTACCAGATGTCATGATGCCCAACAGTATGCTGTTACCAGCAGCTGCTTCAGAGAAATCTGAACGTGACACACCTGCAACCATTACAGCTGAGGGATCTGGGAAATATCCAGGTATGCCAGAAAAGGCCCAGTCATGTAAAAACTAGGTATGGGCAATTTAGAAATTTAGAAATAACTTTTTTCTTAGTAAAGTGAATCATTTTTGGCTTGCATATAGCCACAGAGATAAAAAGAGAAAAATAACAAGGGGCCTGACTTTGGCTGACTGCACCCATGCAGATCTTCTAGGATGCACGTGTATGCCATGGGTATATTGCTTGCGGTAGTGGCCTAGCCACTTTGAAGATAAGGCCCTCCTTGTTTAACCAGCAAATATGACCCAATCCTAAAAGACAGTGGCACTTTTGCCAACATCGATGGGGAATGATAAGTAAATGATCCTGCCTGCCTTTCCGATGGTGGGTTTCTTATCCTGAACACTTACTGTATTCTGTGCTTTGAAGCTGCTTTGCTGCATGCTCTTCCCTCTCTCCTCAGATCACTTTCCTCTTCCTGTCTAATGACCTGTCCTACCTCTTGACCCCATTTCTAACCCCTCCTGTTGGTTCTGTCTGCTTTATTCTCTCGGGCAAGGATGTGTTCCTTTACTTTGGTAGGTCAACATGTGGCATGCCATGTGCCTCTCTTAATTTATGGTGAAAAAAACCATTAATACTATGTGCTATTCTCTTCTACATGTGTAAAAGACACTTAACTCTTCTTAACTAGGTGAAAGTCCTGTGGATGAGAAAAGTACCCCTGGGATCGACGAATCAAAAGCTGGAATAGAAATTAAGACAGAGGAACAGAAGCCACCTAAGGAATCTACTGAAACACCAGATTGGAATAAATGCAGCAGTAAAGATATAAAGACCACTGACTCAATGACAGATCAGCTAAATGAACAGCAGAAGAAGCAACAGCTCTCTGTTTCTGACCGCCATGTCTATAAGTACCGTTGTAATCATTGTAGCTTGGCTTTTAAGACTATGCAGAAACTTCAGATACATTCCCAGTATCATGCTATTCGGGCGGCTACCATGTGCAGCCTTTGCCAACGTAGCTTTCGTACATTCCAGGCTTTAAAAAAACACTTGGAAGCAGGCCACCCTGAACTCAATGAAGCTGAACTTCAGCAGCTGTGTGCATCTTTACCTGTCAATGGTGAACTCTGGGCAGAAAGTGAAAATATGGCACAAGATGATCATGCAATAGAACAGGAAATAGAAAGAGATTATGAGATGGACCAGGAAGGTAAAGCAAGTCCCGTAGGAAGCGATAGTAGCTCTATTCCAGATGATATGGGCTCAGAACCAAAGCGGACCTTGCCTTTTAGAAAAGGGCCAAATTTTACTATGGAAAAATTTCTAGATCCATCTCGGCCATATAAGTGTACAGTGTGTAAAGAGTCTTTCACCCAAAAGAACATTCTCTTGGTCCACTATAACTCAGTGTCTCATCTACACAAACTCAAAAAGGTTTTGCAGGAAGCATCAAGTCCTGTCCCTCAAGAAACCAACAACAGCACTGACAACAAACCCTACAAGTGCAGCATTTGTAATGTTGCATATAGCCAAAGCTCTACACTGGAAATCCATATGAGATCTGTGCTTCATCAGACAAAGGCAAGGGCTGCAAAATTAGAACCAAGTGGTAATATAAGTAGTGGAAATAGTGTAGCAGGGAATGTTAATAGCCCCAGCCAAGGAATGCTAGAATCTATGAGCTTACCAGCAGTTAACAGCAAAGAAACACATTTAGATGCCAAAGAATTAAACAAAAAGCAAGCTTCTGAATTAATTTCTGCTCAGCCTACACATCACCCACCCCAGTCACCAGCACAACTACAAATGCAACTACAGCATGAACTGCAACAGCAAGCTGCATTCTTTCAACCCCAGTTTCTAAACCCAGCCTTTTTGCCTCACTTTCCAATGACACCAGAAGCATTGCTGCAATTTCAACAGCCTCAGTTCCTTTTCCCTTTCTATATACCTGGGACAGAATTTACTTTAAGCCCAGATCTGGGTTTGCCTGGTTCTGCAACATTCGGTATGCCTGGAATGGCTGGTATGACAGGATCACTGCTAGAAGATTTGAAGCAGCAGATACAAACGCAGCACCATGTTGGCCAAACTCAGCTACAGATACTGCAGCAACAAGCACAACAGTATCAATCCACCCAACCCCAACTTCAGTCTCAAAAACAGCAGCAGCAAAGTGGCAAGCTGATGAAAGCAGAGCAAAATACTTTAGTAAGTCCAGACTGCCAGCTGATAAAGGATATGCCATCATATAAGGAGTCAGAAGAAATTTCTGAGAAACAAGAGAAGCCAAAGCAAGAATTTACTAATGAGAGTGAAGGACTAAAAGAAAACAAAGATATGAAGAAGCCAAAATCCTCAGAACCAGCCATCCCACCACCCAGAATAGCTTCTGGAGCAAGGGGGAATGCAGCCAAGGCTTTGTTGGAGAACTTTGGGTTTGAGTTAGTTATCCAATACAATGAGAACAGACAAAAAGTGCAGAAAAAAAGCAAGACTGGCGAAAGTGAAAACACAGACAAACTGGAATGTGGAACCTGCAGTAAGCTCTTTTCCAACATTCTTATTCTGAAGAGTCATCAAGAACATGTGCATGGACAGTTCTTTCCATATGGAGCATTAGAAAAGTTTGCCCGACAGTACAGGGAGGCGTATGACAAGCTTTATCCAATTTCTCCATCTTCTCCAGAAACACCGCCACCTCCACCACCGCCTCCTCCACCACCACCACCACCTCCTCCTCCTCCAACTCCTTCTCAGCCTTCCTCAGCCGGGGCTGGGAAAATTCAAAACACAACTCCCACTCCTTTACAAGCTCCACCACCCACACCACCACCACCGCCTCCTCCACCACCACCACCGCCTCCTCCACCACCACCACCATCAGCCCCACCTCAAGTCCAGCTTCCTGTTTCACTTGATCTGCCGCTTTTTCCTCCAATTATGATGCAACCAGTGCAGCATCCTGCGTTACCTCCTCAGCTTGCCCTCCAGTTGCCACCAATGGACACTTTATCTGCAGATCTTACCCAGCTTTGTCAGCAGCAGCTGGGATTAGATCCCAATTTCCTGCGGCACTCTCAGTTCAAGCGTCCACGTACAAGAATCACAGATGAACAGTTAAAAATCTTGCGGGCTTATTTTGATATTAACAACTCTCCAAGTGAAGAGCAGATCCAAGAAATGGCTGAGAAATCTGGTCTTTCACAGAAAGTTATCAAGCACTGGTTTCGTAATACTTTGTTTAAAGAACGACAGAGAAATAAAGATTCTCCATATAACTTCAGCAACCCTCCCATAACAGTATTGGAAGATATCAGAATAGATCCTCAACCTTCAGCTGTAGAACCTTACAAGTCTGATGCATCTTTCAGCAAGAGATCATCTAGGACTCGGTTTACTGACTACCAGCTTCGTGTCCTCCAAGACTTCTTTGACACAAATGCATATCCAAAGGATGATGAAATCGAACAACTTTCAACTGTACTTAACCTACCTACTCGAGTTATTGTCGTGTGGTTCCAAAATGCACGACAAAAAGCTCGCAAAAGTTATGAAAATCAAGCTGAAACTAAAGACAATGAGAAAAGGGAACTGACGAATGAGCGTTACATTCGAACTAGTAACATGCAATATCAATGCAAAAAGTGCAGTGTGGTTTTTCCCAGGATCTTTGATTTGATTACACACCAGAAGAAGCAGTGTTATAAAGACGAAGATGATGATGCTCAAGATGAAAGCCAGACTGAAGATTCTATGGATGCCTCTGATCAAACAGTGTATAAGAACTGCACAGTTTCTGGCCAAAATGACTCATCAAAAAGCCTGGCAGTCACAGCAGCAAGCTCTGGCTCTGGTTCTAGTACACCTTTGATTCCATCGCCCAAACCAGAACCTGAGAAGGCTTCTCCTAAACCAGAGTCCACAGAAAAACCAAAACAAAATGAAACCGTCTCTAAGCAAACTGATACAACTTCCCAAAGCACCAAACCAGTACAGTCTACTCCAGTAACCTCTTCTGACCCTCAGCCCTCAGCTTCTCAACCACAGCAACAAAAACAGTCACAGATAGTAGGGAGACCTCCTTCTGCATCACAAACCACACCTGTTCCTTCCAGTCCTTTACCGATTTCAATGACTTCTCTACAGAACAGTCTACCTCCTCAGTTGTTACAGTACCAATGCGATCAGTGTACAGTTGCCTTTCCAACTCTAGAACTCTGGCAAGAGCACCAGCACATGCATTTCCTAGCAGCCCAAAACCAATTTCTTCACTCACAGTTTTTAGAAAGGCCAATGGATATGCCCTATATGATATTTGACCCCAATAATCCTTTGATGACTGGACAGTTACTTAATAGTTCTCTTGCTCAGATGCCACCACAAACTGGCTCATCACATACGACGCACCCTGCTACAGTTTCTGGTTCCCTGAAACGAAAACTAGATGATAAAGAAGATAATAACTGTAGCGAGAAAGAGGGAGGAAATGGTGGAGAAGATCAACATCGTGATAAGCGTTTAAGAACTACAATTACTCCAGAGCAGCTGGAAATACTCTATGAAAAGTACCTGCTAGATTCCAACCCCACCAGAAAGATGCTAGATCACATTGCACGTGAAGTGGGACTGAAAAAGAGAGTCGTACAAGTCTGGTTTCAGAACACAAGAGCCCGAGAAAGAAAGGGACAATTCCGTGCAGTTGGTCCAGCCCAGTCCCATAAAAGGTGTCCTTTTTGTCGTGCTCTGTTTAAAGCAAAATCAGCTTTAGAAAGTCACATTCGCTCTCGACATTGGAATGAAGGGAAACAGGCAGGTTATAGTTTGCCTCCAAGTCCTTTGATATCAACTGAAGATGGAGGAGAGAGTCCACAAAAGTACATATTTTTTGATTACCCAACACTGCCGTTAGCAAAAACTGAATTATCAAGTGAAAATGAATTAGCCTCCACTGTATCAACCCCTGTTAGCAAAACTGCGGAAATGTCACCGAAGAACCTCTTGAGTCCTTCTTCTTTTAAAGCAGAGTCTAGTGAGGATATAGAAAACTTGAATGCCCCTCCTGCTGACTCTGGATATGATCAAAACAAGACTGATTTTGATGAGACTTCATCAATTAATACAGCAATTAGTGATGCCACAACAGGGGATGAGGGGAACAATGAAATGGAAAGCACAACTGGCAGTTCAGGGGATGCAAAACCTGCATCACCTCCCAAAGAACCAAAACCAATTGTGAATGACATGATACCAAAAGCTGCAACTACACCCACAAATGAGAATACCGATGACAAATTTCTCTTTTCCTTAACAAGCCCGCCAATACATTTCAGTGAAAAAGATGGTGATCATGACCAAAGTTACTACATTACTGATGACCCTGATGACAATGCTGACCGCAGTGAAACTTCAAGCATAGCTGATCCAAGTTCACCTAACCCATTTGGAGCTAGCAATCCCTTTAAATCCAAAAACAGTGATCGGCCAGGCCACAAACGTTTCCGAACCCAAATGAGTAACCTTCAGCTTAAAGTTCTCAAGGCTTGCTTTAGTGACTACCGGACTCCAACAATGCAGGAATGCGAAATGCTAGGGAATGAGATTGGCCTGCCCAAACGCGTGGTCCAGGTCTGGTTTCAGAATGCCCGGGCTAAAGAAAAGAAATTCAAAATTAACATAGGGAAACCATTCATGATAAATCAGACTGGACCTGATGGGACAAAGCCAGAATGTTCACTATGTGGTGTGAAATATTCTGCGCGTTTGTCCATAAGAGATCATATCTTTTCCAAACAACATATTACAAAAGTGAGAGAAACTGTGGGAAGTCAGCTAGATCGGGAGAAAGATTATTTAGCTCCTACAACAGTTAGACAGCTGATGGCACAGCAAGAATTGGATCGCATAAAGAAGGCTACTGATGTGTTAGGATTAACAGTACAGCAGCCAGGCATGATGGACAGCAGTTCTCTTCATGGTATCAGTTTGCCAGCAGCTTATCCAGGACTCCCTGGCCTTCCTCCTGTTCTTCTGCCTGGAATGAATGGTCCATCCTCCTTACCTGGATTTCCACAAAGTTCAAACAGTAAGTTTCTAAGTGGATGATTTTCTCATTTTCTTAATTTGATCAGCTTGCATAGTCACCATCCCCTTCCAAAACACAGGATATTATGCATTCATATCATACTTGTGAGACTGGTGTGAGCAGATAAAATGTACTTCTATGAGATGTACTCAGTGCAATTCTTGATTGTTGCTGTAGCCAGAATGATATATCTGATTTTGCAAAAAAAAAAACCAACCACATTTTTTAATTGAAATCTAATTGACAGAAATGTTTTTAGTCCATATTTGGCTACTGTAACAAAGGCAATATAACAATAGCATTGTTATGCTTTTTTTTTTTTGAATGATACTCCTTTATGCAAAACTTGGGTTAGAATTCTGTGTGTAAATTTTTTGTATGCAAATATTCACAATAACATCTGATGAAGCAGAAAATAGTAATTCCCACATTATCGGTTCATCGGGTATTTGAGGGAGAAACCCCCTTAGACCAACCCCTATCTGTTGTTTAATTCAGAATAAATATTTAAAATAAAAAGCTGCCGAAGACCCTCTATTATATTTCCAAATAATTTCCTGCTAAGATCAGAAGTTTTCTGTTGCAGATGATTTGTAATGGCAGTTTCATTGTGATCCAAACTGCAGGAGCTGCTGAATATCTCCTACCCCTAGTTTGTAAAGTCATTGCAGTCATGCCACTTCATTCGGGCTTGCACTTTTAACTGAACACATAACTTTATTTTGCTGTTTTGATCCTGGT
The DNA here is from genome assembly GCF_030867145.1 of Opisthocomus hoazin. NCBI lineage: Eukaryota > Metazoa > Chordata > Aves > Opisthocomiformes > Opisthocomidae > Opisthocomus > Opisthocomus hoazin. The sequence goes on along the minus strand of NC_134416.1, from coordinate 36,116,262 downwards.
TTGACTGTTTTTTGCTCACATTGGAAAGCACTTCTTATTACAATAAGTTCACTGAAGTTAGAGAATCAAGTTTTCTGCCGAATGATTTATTTAGTCCTCAAAGAATGTACCTAGTTTATTTTCTTGTATTAGGCTTCAGTTTTGCAGTCAGAGTTCATTGTGAGTGCAGCCTTGTAGATTGAGGCTCTCCCATTCATCTTTTAACTTTGCATGTTTGTGTCAAACGTGCACAGCAGAGTTAGGGAGCTGGTTAAGACTGCTTACCTCATTTTATCCAGTAATTCTACTTGCTGTTGATCTCTAAACTTTGATTTAGAAAGCAACTCAGTTTGGCAAGTAAGGTAGGGGCTTAATCACCAGTGCTGTTAGATGTACTGAGATTGTAGCAAAGTCTTCTCTGCTACCCAGCTCTGCTTTGATTGATGATGATCATATTATTGTTTCCCTAAGAGGTGGTCAAAGCATCTTGTTTTTCTGTTCATTGGATCAGAATGGCTTTCCCTCCACAACGGAGTTTCTGGCTAAGTGCCCTCTGGCTTTTGTCAGTTATTGGCTCAGAGAGGGTATATAAAGGAAGTATAAATTTTCTGTATTTGCTTCTTAATGGCTTATAGTGTCCAGGTCCAAAAATGGCTGGTCATTGTTCATTAAAATTATAGATATGGTTTCTCCATATAACTTTGCTAATAGCTTTGGTTAAGTTGACCTTCAGGTAAAATGGGCTCCATAAAATCCAGGCTTTGTCTATACTACTAAAAGAAATTTGCTTGGGAAGATATTATTACATTATTTTACGCTCAGAAACAGGAAGTCCTCATGCAAAGTGAGTCTTGGGAATGGTCATGGACCCATGATAGCCTCTCAACTGTGCTCAGGAGTTGTTTAGGAGAATTGTAGTTGGCCCAGGCCGAAACAGTGCCAGTGACCATTCTTACTGTTTCACTTTATAGATGGTTTAGTTTCAGTTTTTGGGAAATGTTCCCTGGTACTCTCTAACTTGCTAGTATCATGCAACCTCAGAGCCTGTAAATTGTCCTGTTCGTAATACCAAATGTATTATTGCAGGCCAACTGGTCCATAATAATTAAATTCTCAAATTTTCTGATTTCTACTAAATATCTCTTCTTTGAGACAAATTTAAATCATTAATACCATAGCATAGACAGTGCACTGCCAATTGAGATGGATTTTTACCCCCCTGCATCTTCTTAAGGTTAATTAGCCCATTGTGGGCAAAGCCCACTGTGTAAACTGGCTAGTAGAATCTTGTTGTTAACTTTTTCTTCTGCTGCATGCTGAACAGCCCCTACTTTCCCCTTTTGTTGCCCAGCAAATACTTGCAGGCATAAATCTCCATTCCCTAATGATGCATAAAGGAGCAGTCATAGTGAACGGAAAAAAACAGATTATTTTAATCAGTCATTATAGAAAAGCAGTAACATACTCAGATGTTCTTCAGTACGTGCGCAACACTAGTATTTTCTTCACCTAATTAACCCATTTCTATTTTCTTCTCTACCCAGCTTTGGGTGATGCAAAGAATTGTTTAAGAAGTATCTTTTCGGAAGCAGGCTTCCAAGCAAGCTTTTCTTTGATTACAGTTCTTCTAGCAGTCCGTATTTTCTCAGCCAGCAGGACAAATGTTCTGCATCATTCTTTGCATGAAGCATTTTCTGAAGCTAACTCCCTGATGACTCACTATCCTGCACTTCAACTCTACTTCTTGTGAATTCGACTGCAAGTGTGTCATTTCTTCTCTTTCGAATCCAATCCTGAAAATGCACTTCAGAAGAAGTCTCACTGAGATACCTTATTTTCAAATATTTACTTGTTTTCACTGATGCTTATGCGGTTGGTAACTGTATTTGCTGTGTCAAAGCCCATCCATTCTGTCCTACACATTTGCTTAAAGGACAATGTCAACGTTAGTAAGATCCTACACTTTTAAAGAATATCTTTGCTGTTTGCGAAGACAGAGAACTAGTGAAAATATAAAAGGAAACATTATATTTAAAATTCGCTTTTGTGTTTGTTTTCATTCATGCTACAGACAGAAATTAGCCTGATTAGTTTCACTGATTAATACAAGTTTATGAGGGATTTCACTTTCATGTTCTTGCATCCAGTATGTTTTTGGGTTTCCAAAAAGGTACAAAACTCATCTAACTTTTGCAAATTATTATTCTTTCTTAAATGCAATATTTGCTTTTACAAAAGGTTTGAAATGGAACACTTGAAAACAATGCTAAGTCACAAAAGATGGAAATATTCAAACTACAGTTCATTTTGTTATGTAGTGCTCAAACTGGACTTTTATTTGCAATTATTAGATTTGTCGATATAAGATAGCTTCATTTCTGAATGAAAGGATCCATTAACTTTAAATTCAGTTATTTTGTACTAGAACAAGTGTTTTTTAATGTCAGAATTATTGTGTGGTTCTAGGATGATATGCCAAGGAATCCTCTCGCCTGTGTGATATGCTTCTTGTTATAACGTAATTATACCATCTTGTGGGCATCAAATGCTGAGCAAGGTCTCAAGATTACTGCTATATTTGCTCAGCATAATTCCTAATATGGAGTTATTTGGCAGAATTCTAATTCATACAGAATTTTAGTGTGGACTTGTCTTTGTTCTTTAAGCCTCTTCTTATTTTCTAGGTGACTGTAGATAGAAGAGTTCACCTGCTGTTTTCAGCTGCTCTTTAAATTCACTTACTCTTTTCTTCTTAGCTTTGTGTTTTTGCCTATGATCCCTTGCAGAAAAACTAGTGCTTCATCTTGCTTCTAGCTATTAATACTGGTTCTATGAACCTTTTAATGTCATCATCATTACCATAGGTTCTTTGCACATCACTTGAGCCTGGGCTGCCTTGAAGATTCACAGCAGCTTTTTCCAAGAATGCACACATCACTGGGTAATATGTACTTAGTGGTTTTTGAAATCTTATCAAGAGAGAAATTTGATTCAGCAGCAATTACTTTCCTTATTATTAGGGCACTAAATTTTGTTCTGTTTGCTCTTGGCCCATTGGTAGCAGGTTCATTTTTGTATTTTTAGCTGTCTGATTCCTCCAAGAGAAAGAACAGTCTCTCCTCTTTGATAGTCACTTAAAAGAGTTAGCAGGATTAGAATGTTTCTTCACAATTAGTGAATTTTCTATTCTACATCTCTCATGTCTGGAAATGGGGCATTAGTTTCATCAAGTTTTCTTCATTTAGTTTGGGAAACCCCCAGTTCCACATTTAACTACCAATTAAGCATTTCCACTCAATTCCAAAGAATATCTGGAAAATAGAACAGATCTTGGCTGCTCTGGGCATCATCAGCGTGAGCAGACTGAAGTCAACATGATGTGTAAGAGCTGAAGAGGTTAAGAATAGAAAGAAATCAGAAAAATCCGAAGTAGGTGACAAGCCCAAATAACCATGACAAAGCTGGGGCAGCAGTTCACACTGATTGCATCATTCATGCCTTTTACATCTACAACATTTATCGTTTAATATATTTTCAGCAGACTCCACACACAATTGCCTGTTACTTCCTGTGGAAAGAATAGGGGCAAGCAATAGCATCTTCGATGTTATTTGCAGTAACTGTGGCAATTATCTACTTTTTAATTATAATTGTTGTGACTTATTTCACTGTACTATCTAATCACACAATGCATTTTAACTCCTTGGTGTTCCCCTACCATTAAATAGGAGTAATGACATGGTGAAAAATATTAAATGGTCTCTTTGTTAAATCTGATAATTATTCCCTTTGAATCCTAATTGCTTTATTCCTAATTCTAAGCACCTGGATACTGATGATTTAAACGTCACTCTTGTTCACTCCATTAGTGCTTCCTAGTAGCTAAAAGCCATCTAACCTCCATTACAGAATCTGCATTTATTGTTCTTATCCGTACGCTAGCAGGCTGTTCCCAGCGTTGCTTCACTTTTACAGTTCTGGGTGTATCACACATTTTGTATGCTCTTTTCTGTAGCAAACTTACTTGCCTGAAAAAATGACAATGGGTATAATGTACAGCCTCTTAAAGTTAGTTGCCTTTTCTACCCTGTGCCATCATTTAATTTTCTGACCAACTATACATCTCCCAGAATCTGCTTTTTAATAGACTGTTGCCAGCCATTGCACTATATCTGGTACTTGAAACAGAAAAGATTTCTTCCATAAAGTTATGAGGCATACTTCTTGAGTGTATGCATCCTCCAGACAGAACCAGTCCATACTTAGGTTGCTTTCTCTAATGAGGTGGAGGACATCATGCCTGCATGCTTCAAGTAAACTGAGAACAGCAGCCTTCATATGTCAAAGTACTTTAGTGCTATTACACTTATTTCCCAGCAAACACTGCATTGACCTGATTGTCATGGTAAAGAAAAGCTCTGTTCAAACTCTCAAAAATGAAAATGTAAGCTGTGTGGTGTCCTAGTAATGAATAGCACTAACCTGATTGCTTCTTCTGCTATTTTTTTGAATGGTCATTTCCTGTTGATATTTACTTATCTAAACATCTTCCTTTATTATTATTGCATTTTCCCTCAGCAATTTGGATAAAGATTCCTTTTTATTTGAGAGCTAATTACTTGTAGTGAGCACCATAATTACCAGGTTTCTTAGGTGAAGGATGTGTGGATTATACCATCCCAGAGGCATGATAAAAATTAGTTAAAATGAACAACAAAGTAGAGATCTCTCAAAGTATCAATTAGAGGGAAGCACTCTCACTGTGCTTAA